>NC_092295.1:12290984-12325984 GCF_036320965.1 Panulirus ornatus
TTTCAGGCCTTCAGTTAGACCATCACATGTAATTACGAGTCATCCCCTGAGCTGGCACACAATATTCCCATTTGTTATGTTTGTAAGTTATAGTGAGATCTGAAGTTAATACATACTATCATCAATCACAGATGAAACTTTTCGTCTTGGAACTTTACACAATTTGTTAAAGCGTGGCTTTAAGGCTTCTGAAGTGTATGTGTTGTTACAAGAATGATCACGCACTCACATAGTAACAATAGAATGTATGGAATGAATGTTTCATCTGTGGTGTGACGTGTAATCTTCGTACATATCCACTGGAAGACGCTACCCAACTTCTCATCCAACCCAGGCGCCTGGATGACCTTCAACTGGCTTACGTCGTTTGTGGATGACCTTCAAATAGCTTATGTCGTTAGTGGATGACCCTGAACCAGCATGGGTCATCCGTGTTGGCCCAGCTGTATGTATACAAAGCTAAGCAACACAGTATGAAAATTGCCTGTGATTAATGCCGGGTTTTGAGTGTTCCAGGTGGGGTATATAGCGACTTTGTAGTCAGTTCTGACCCCTCCTGCGTGTGAGAGCAATAATGGCTTGCACGAGGCACCCTGCAGCGTTTGTATAAGGTAGTGGTCAATGGTACATACAAGACGCTGGTTAATGGCACTCAGGTCCTCCTTCGTGATTAACTCCTGTTGATGAATAGCTCTCGCTCTCTCCAGGGGCGGCGTCAGCTACTGTTGCTGCTGCTGTTGGTGCATAGCAAGTGTTCTTTGTGTAGACTGTGATCAACCTGTGTGAATGGAATGCACTGTTCTTTCATGATACCTAGTGATCTACTTTTACTTTTATGGTGGTCTTTCTCTTTCTTGTTTGGGCATGAGCTACTGGTGTTGCTGGTGTCATCATAGTGCTGTGTGTATAGTATGGTTTTATCAAGAGTATTAGACTTATGTGCGAGTAGGAAGAGAAGAGAGTGAGCTGTTTCAGGTGAAGGTTAGTCTGATGTCACCATGGCTATTTGATTTGTTTGCGGATTGGCTAGTGGTAAATGCCAGAGTCTTGGAGACAGGGGCAAATATAAACTATAAAGGGTAAATAAGGCTAGGGAAGCAAGTCAATTGTTGTTTCGGATGACACAACAATGGTGACAAATCCAAGTGAAAAACTGCAGAAGCTGGTGACTGAGTTTGGAGGAGTGAGTGAAAAGTGAATAACAAGCTTGTCAATTTCAATATGGTAATAGGGACAAGTTAGCTGGGATACGAGTTTAAATGGAGAAAATATGGAGAACGTAAAGTGTTTTAGATACCTGAGAGTGGATATGGCAGCTAATGGGTCCATGGAAGCGGAAGTGAGTCATAGGGTGGGTGAAAGGGTGAATGTTCTGGGAACATCCCCATCTATAGCCCATATTTTCCATCCATATAAGATTGTTGGAACTGCTGTGCCTCAAAACATACCGAATTTTCGCACTCTTAGACGACATCTCTTTCCACACATTCTTTAGAGCTTCCAGAACCTTCACTCCCTCTCCCAACCTATGACGCACTTCCGCTTCCATGGTTCCATTTGCCACCACGTCCACTCTCAGGTATGTAAAACACTTCACTTCTTCCTATTTTTCTTCTTTCAAACTTACACCCCTACTAACCTGTCCCTTAAGCTTGCTAAACCTAATTCACACTTACTCTCAACTTTCTCCTTTCACACACTCTTCCAAACTCAGTGACCAACTTCTGCAGTTTCTTACTCGAACCAGCCACCAATGTTGTATCATCGGCAAACAACTGACTCACTTCCCTGGCCCTCTAATCCCACACAGACTGCATATTCGCTCCTCTTTCCAAGACTTTCGAATCTAACTCACTCACCACTCCATCCATAAACAAATTAAACAACTATGGTGACATCACACATCTCTGCCGCAGACCGACCTTCTCTTGAAACCATTCGCTCTCCTCTCTTCCTACTAACACGTAAGTTTTGGAATCTTGATAAAACTAGACAAGACACACAGCATTATAATGACGTCAGTAACACACATGCTGTACATCCTTGATAAAAAACCCCAAACTGCTTTTAAAGGCCTAACCTCCTACATCATATGTGCTTCAGATCTTCCATAAGGCATCGCGTTCAACCCCAGTAGATACTTCCTCCAGATCCATGAATGCAACAGACAAATCCATTTGTTTTTCTAAATATTTCTCACATACATTCTTTGAAGCAAACACCTGATCCACACATCCTATTCTGCTTCTGAAACCACGCTGTTTCTGTCAGTCTGATGCACTGTACATGCTTTTACCCTTTCAATCAACATTTCCCGTATAACTTATCAGATACACTCCATATACTTACATCTACGTACTTTGAGCACATACCTTTGTCACCCTTGCCATTATACAGTGGTAATATACATGAATTCCGCCGGTCCTCAGGCGCCTCACCATGATCCATACATACACTAAAAATCATAACAAACCAATCAACAACGAAGTCACCCCCTTTTCTAAGAAATCTAACTGCAATACCATTCTCTTCAACCGCCTTGTGACATTTCATCTCATTTTAGGCTTTCGTCACCTCTTCTATCATCACCAAACCACTCACCATGACTCTCTCACTTCGTATGCCAGCCCAGCCCAAACACCCTACACCTGCCAAACAATCTTCAGACACATACAACAGTCCTTCAAAATATTCCCTCCTTCTGCCCTTCACTTCATGCTGGTTGTATCCTTCACCAAAGTTCAAATTTGTTCTCTTGTTTGTTTGTTTTTCTGTACCCTAATATTCGCTCACCCCAGCTCTCATTTGACCTCTTCTTCAACCTCTGCAGCTTCCTCTTGACCTCATGCCGCTTTTTCTCGTACCTCTCCCAATCATTTGCACTCCTTCCTTGTTTGTATCGCCTATACACCGTTCTTTTCTCCTTCAATGGTACCTTCTCTTCTTCATCCCACCACTCACTACCCTTTCTAATCTGCGCACCTCCGCTTTACGTTTCCCTAAATATATCCCTTTCCTTACCAACTCCCCTAACTTCGTTCACTCTCACCTTTTGCCATTTTACATTCAGTCTTTCATTGTATATCTTCACACAAGTGTCTTTCCCAAGCTCACTTACTGTCACCACTCTCTTTTCATCCGTAATGTTTCTTCTTTTCCGAGACCTCTACAAATCCTCACCTTCGCCTCCACAAGATAGTGATCAGACATCCCATTAGCTGTCCCTCTAAGCACGTTCACATCCAAAAGTCTCTCCTCTACACGCCTTTTAATGAGCATGTAATCCAGTAATGCCCACAACCGATCTTTCCTATTCACATACGTATACTTATCTGAATCCTTCTTTTCGAACCAGGGATTCCTAATCATCAGTCATTTGTCAGCACACAACTCCACAAGCTGTTCACGATTTTCATTCACTCAACTGCCACATTACCCATCTTTGCATTAAAATCATCCATCACCATAACCCTGTATCTTGCATCAAAACTGCTGACACTCAGCTTCCCCAGAACGCTTGCCTTTCATGATCTTTTTTTCTCATGGCCGTGTGCATATGCGCTAATGATCACTCATCTCTCTAATCCACGATGATTTTAACCCACATCAGTCTACAGCTCATTTTCTTACACTCTATCACACACTTTCACAACTCCTACTTCAGCAGTAGTGCTACACCTTCCTTAGCTCGTTCTCCTCTCACCAGACCCAAGGCATTCTTTCGCTTCACCCTTGAACTTCGTTTCACTCAGAGCCAGATCATCCAGGATTGTTTCCTCTGATATACTATCTATCTCCAATTTCTTCTCATCCACACATATTTATGCGCTCCAGCGTGAGCATTCTAGAGGAGGTTGAGTACTCCAAGCTTAGCTCTTTTTGTTCCGTCTTTTAGGAGTTGAAATACAAGATGAAAGTTTCCAGTCCCTCGTTCCCACCCGCCTCCTATGATACGAAGGGAATACAGAGGTAGAAGGCTTTTGTGTGTGTGTGTGTGTGTGTGTGTGCAAACTCTGCAGCTTCTTTCGCGGTGCGAGTTGCGTCATGTGGTTCCAAGTTCCGGCGTTTTATTCTGAGCGTTTCCTTGTTGTGTAGTGGAACATGGAACAGCAGCGATGAGTGTGGCAGTAGGGTAAAGACCACCGTAGTCTGGGGTCTGGAACACTTTCCCAGGAATTACTATCTCGCTAGCTTTTACAACACACTTCCAGAGAGCTTCCAACCCTCTCTTCTAAGAAAGACTGGAACCTTTTTCCATGATTGGATTCTCTGATTTTAGCGTTGTTTCTCAGGTCTTCTCTGGTCAGACTCCATCCGTGCTGGAAGAGTATTTGCTATCTGAGAGCAGCCTCCCTCAGGAGGAGTCTTGATCCCCTGGACAGCAAGGAGATGATGCCAACGTAACTTGTAGTCTTCCTCAGGGTTTTCCATAATCCGGCTGCTGATCTAGGTGATCTTATGGTGAGTGATGAGTCTATTTCATCCTCTTCTTGTGGCTCTCTCGCTGATGATCAGATGAAGCACCCGTTCCTCAGTTGTACAGTTAGTGAACATTTCTTTGCCGTTGTATAATTTGACTGCAGTGGCGACAAGGAGTTGGGACTAATTTGTTAAGTGCTGCATCTGAATGTTTCCTTATCTCAATATCTACGCCAATACTAGAGTGTCCATTGTTAACTAGTTGTTATCGCAGTCGTTCAAATTCTTGGTGGAAAGCTACCTACCTTGAACTTTTCTTAAAGGCACCTTTGCTGAAGGACATAGCAAGGATCTCGTTGTATTGTTCAGGGAAATTGTTGAACTTAGAACATCAGCAAGTTCTCTAGAAAAGGAAGTGGAAGACACGTCATATCCATTACCACATGTAAACGTTATCCGAACCTTGGAGATTATAACAATTTGCATAACTGTATCAGTCTATAAATCTATCTACCTATTTATCTATCTATACAACTATCTATCTATCTATCTGTATCGCGGAAGCCTGTTACGACCACCAGGAATTCCCTGAAGTGGATGGCCACGGCAGTCTATGATATTCTCCATAACTAGTAAACTCAACTACAGTCTTCTAAGCTTTCGTGCCTCACACTCAACAGGCCACTGACAGAGAGCAAGTCTAGCGCAGTCTCCCGTGAGGTTCTTGCCTAATGGTCCTTCCTTATGTTCCTACGTAATACCTCCACCTCCCGTTTCTGCCTAATGCTCTTACCTAATGTGCTTACGTACTGCCTCTACATATTGCTCCTACCATTTTTCCAAAAGGGCAGGGCTGGAGCATTGTGTTCACAATGGGAAAATCTAATAGCTTTAATATATTCTATAAACATTCATAAAATATGTTTACTGAATAAATTGCCATAGAAAATCTAATAGCTTTAATATATTCTATAAATATTCATAGAATATGTTTACTGAATAAATTGCAATTGAACATTATATATATATATATATATATATATATATATATATATATATATATATATATATATATATATATATATATATATATATATATATATATATATATATATATATATATATATATATATATATATATATATATATATATATATATATATATATATATATATATATATATTTATATATATATATATATATATATATATATATATATATGTATATCTATATATATGTATATATTCTTTCTTTCAAACTATTCGCCATTTCCCGCATTAGCGAGGTAGCGTTAAGAACAGAGGACTGAGCCTTTGAGGGACTACCCTCACCTGGCCCAATTCTCTGTTCCTTCTTTTGGAAAATTAAAAAAAAAAAAAAAAAGAGAGGGGAGGATTTCCAGCCCCCCGCTCCCTCCCCTTTTAGTCGCCTTCTACGACACGCAGGGAATACGTGGGAAGTATTCTTGCTCCCCTATCCCCATACTATTCGCCATTTCCCGCATTAACGAGGTAGCGTTAAGAACAGAAGACTGGGCCTTTGAGGGAATATCCTCACCTGGCCCCCTTCTCTGTTCCCTCTTTTGGAAAATTATTCCTGTGAGTCCACGGGGAAAATGAAACACGAAAAGTTCCCAAGTGCACTTTCGTGTAATAATCACATCATCAGGGGAGACATAAGAGAGAAATATAACAGTCAGTTGATATACATCGAAGAGACGAAGCTAGGACGCCATTTGGTAAACATGCGAATGTCCAAAACATAAAACGAGCGTTCATAAACTTATCATTTTACAAATCTCATCAACAATAAAGTTATCTAATTTGTATAGACCATCACTAATATTAAGATTATAATTCTTTGTCTATTTGATAATAGAAGATTCAATGATATTTCTCTTGGTAATAGAGTTAGAGTTAACAACTGAGATGGCGTTGCTCCAGTCAATACAATGATCTTAGTTTTTAAAATGATTAAACAAGGCATTTGATTCTTGTCCCGTTCTTATACTATATTTATGTTGCTTAAGTCTAACAGAAAGATCCTTACCAGTCTGACCAATATAAAATTTATCACAGTTTCCACAAGGAACTTTATAGATGCAACCAAGAGAATTTTCTGGTGAATTCCTGATTAAGATATTCTTTATAGTATTATTGTTGCTAAAGGACACATTTACATTAAAGGATTTAAGCAACATGGGAAGCAAAGTGAAATTATTATTAAAAGAGCGAACTAAAAGTTTCCGTGTGTCAGTGGGAGGTTTGGGCTCAACTCTATAAAATGACTTCTTTGCTAACTTAAGGGATTTAACTTAGATTCAATAGAATATATCTTCTCAAACTCATCATCAATAAACTCTGGACTGCAAATACGTAATGCCCTAAGGAACATAGATTGAAATGATGATGATTTAACTCTGTCATGTTGAGATGAGTAATAATGGATATATGAGCATACATTGGTGGGTACTAAATTGTTAAGTAAGGGGAAAAATGTTTGTAAATTTTCATTTGTTGGCCAAACACAAAGAACATCATCTACATACCTAAACCAAATTGTATGAGAAGGTAAGATATCCTTTAGCAATTTTGTTTCAAAAAATTCCATATA
Organism: Panulirus ornatus; assembly: GCF_036320965.1. Classification (NCBI taxonomy): domain Eukaryota; kingdom Metazoa; phylum Arthropoda; class Malacostraca; order Decapoda; family Palinuridae; genus Panulirus; species Panulirus ornatus. The sequence goes on from NC_092295.1 coordinate 12,298,017, forward strand.
AAGATTACTTAGTACAGGTGAAAGAGGGTTACCCATTGCCATACCTTCCATCAAATTTACTGTAAAAAATGAAAATGATGGTATGTTACCATTTTTAGATTCCATGATCCATAGATAAGGAAGCAAGTTTAAGTTTAACATATACAGAAAACCCAACAATGTATGCTCATATATCCATTATTACTCATCTCAAACATGGACAATCACATGTTTACCAAATGACGTCCTAGCTTCGTCTCTTCAATGTATATCAACTGAATGTTATATTTCTCTCCTGTGTCTCCCCTGATTATGAGATTATTACACGAAAGTGCACTTGGGAACTTTTCGTGTTTCATTTTCCGCGTGGACTCATAGGAATATATAAATATATATTTTTTTTTTTTTTTTTTATACTTTGTCGCTGTCTCCCGCGTTTGCGAGGTAGCGCAAGGAAACAGACGAAAGAAATGGCCCAACCCCCCCCCCCCCATACACATGTATATACATACGTCCAAACACGCAAATATTCATACCTACACAGCTTTCCATGGTTTTCCCCAGACGCTTCACATGCCTTGATTCAATCCACTGACAGCACGTCAACCCCGGTATACCACATCGCTCCAATTCACTCTATTCCTTGCCCTCCTTTCACCCTCCTGCATGTTCAGGCCCCGATCACACAAAATCTTTTTCACTCCATCTTTCCACCTCCAATTTGGTCTCCCTCTTCTCCTCGTTCCCTCCACCTCCGATACATATATCCTCTTGGTCAATCTTTCCTCAATCATTCTCTCCATGTGCCCAAACCACTTCAAAACACCCTCCTCTGCTCTCTCAACCACGCTCTTTTTATTTCCACACATCTCTCTTACCCTTACGTTACTCACTCGATCAAACCACCTCACACCACACATTGTCCTCAAACATCTCATTTCCAGCACATCCATCCTCCTGCGCACAACTCTATCCATAGCCCACGCCTCGCAACCATACAACATTGTTGGAACCACTATTCCTTCAAACATACCCATTTTTGCTTTCCGAGATAATGTTCTCGACTTCCACACATTCTTCAAGGCCCCCAGAATTTTCGCCCCCTCCCCCACCCTATGATCCACTTCCGCTTCCATGGTTCCATCCGCTGCCAGATCCACTCCCAGATATCTAAAACACTTCACTTCCTCCAGTTTTTCTCCATTCAAACTCACCTCCCAATTGACTTGACCCTCAACCCTACTGTACCTAATAACCCAGCTCTTATTCACATTTACTCTTAACTTTCTTCTTCCACACACTTTACCAAACTCAGTCACCAGCTTCTGCAGTTTCTCACATGAATCAGCCACCAGCGCTGTATCATCAGCGAACAACAACTGACTCACTTCCCAAGCTCTCTCTTCCCCAACAGACTTCATACTTGCCCCTCTTTCCAAAACTCTTGCATTTACCTCCCTAACAACCCCATCCATAAACAAATTAAACAACCATGGAGACATCACACACCCCTGCCGCAAACCTACATTCACTGAGAACCAATCACTTTCCTCTCTTCCTACACGTACACATCCCTTACATCCTCGATAAAAACTTTTCACTGCTTCTAACAACTTGCCTCCCACACCATATATTCTTAATACCTTCCACAGAGCATCTCTATCAACTCTATCATATGCCTTCTCCAGATCCATAAATGCTACATACAAATCCATTTGCTTTTCTAAGTATTTCTCACATACATTCTTCAAAGCAAACACCTGATCCACACATCCTCTACCACTTCTGAAACCACACTGCTCTTCCCCAATCTGATGCTCTGTACATGCCTTCACCCTCTCAATCAATACCCTCCCATATAATTTACCAGGAATACTCAACAAACTTATACCTCTGTAATTTGAGCACTCACTCTTATCCCCTTTGCCTTTGTACAATGCACTATGCACGCATTCCGCCAATCCTCAGGCACCTCACCATGAGTCATACATACATTAAATAACCTTACCAACCAGTCAACAATACAGTCACCCCCTTTTTTAATAAATTCCACTGCAATACCATCCAAACCTGCTGCCTTGCCGGCTTTCATCTTCCGCAAAGCTTTCACTACCTCTTCTCTGTTTACCAAATCATTTTCCCTAACCCTCTCACTTTGCACACCACCTCGACCAAAACACCCTATATCTGCCACTCTATCATCAAACACATTCAACAAACCTTCAAAATACTCACTCCATCTCCTTCTCACATCACCACTACTTGTTAACACCTACCCATTTGCGCCCTTCACTGAAGTTCCCATTTGCTCCCTTGTCTTACGCACTTTATTTACCTCCTTCCAGAACATCTTTTTATTCTCCCTAAAATTTAATGATAGTCTCTCACCCCAACTCTCATTTGCCCTTTTTTTCACCTCTTGCACCTTTCTCTTGACCTCCTGTCTCTTTCTTTTATACATCTCCCACTCAATTGCATTTTTTCCCTGCAAAAATCGTCCAAATGCCTCTCTCTTCTCTTTCACTAATACTCTTACTTCTTCATCCCACCACTCACTACCCTTTCTAATCAACCCACCTCCCACTCTTCTCATGCCACAAGCATCTTTTGAGCAATCCATCACTGATTCCCTAAATACATCCCATTCCTCCCCCACTCCCCTTGCTTCCATTGTTCTCACCTTTTTCCATTCTGTATTCAGTCTCTCCTGGTACTTCCTCACACAGGTCTCCTTCTCAAGCTCACTTACTCTCACCACCCTCTTCACCCCAACATTCACTCTTCTTTTCTGAAAACCCATACAGATCTTCACCTTAGCCTCCACAAGATAATGATCAGACATCCCTCCAGTTGCACCTCTCAGCACATTAACATCCAAAAGTCTCTCTTTCGCACGCCTGTCAATTAACACGTAATCCAATAACGCTCTCTGGCCATCTCTCCTACTTATATAATTATACTTATGTATATCTCGCTTTTTAAACCAGGTATTCCCAATCATCAGTCCTTTTTCAGCACATAAATCTACAAGCTCTTCACCATTTCCATTTACAACACTGAACACCTCATGTATACCAATTATTCCCTCAACTGCCACATTACTCACCTTTGCATTCAAATCACCCATCACTATAACCCGGTCTCGTGCATCAAAACCACTAACACACTCATTCAGCTGCTTCCAAAACACTTGCCTCTCTTGATCTTTCTTCTCATGCCCAGGTGCATATGCACCAATAATCACCCACCTCTCTCCATCAACTTTCAGTTTTACCCATATTAATCGAGAATTTACTTTCTTACACTCTATCACATACCCCCACAACTCCTGTTTCAGGAGTATTGCTACTCCTTCCCTTGCTCTTGTCCTCTCACTAACCCCTGACTTTACTCCCCAGACATTCCCAAACCACTCTTCCCCTTTACCCTTGAGCTTCGTTTCACTCAGAGCCAAAACATCCAGGTTCCTTTCCTCAAACATACTACCTATCTCTCCTTTTTTCACATCTTGGTTACATCCACACACATTTAGGCACCCCACTCTGAGCCTTCGAGGAGGATGAGCACTCCCCGCGTGACTCCTTCTTCTGTTTCCCATTTTAGAAAGTTAATACAAGGAGGGGAGGATTTCTGGCCCCCCGCTCCCGTCCCCTCTAGTCGCTTTCTATGACACGCGAGGAATACGTGGGAAGTATTCTTTCACCCCTATCCCCAGGGATAATATACATATATATATACATATACACATACACTCACATACACATACATACGCACATATACACACACACACACATACATATATATACATATGAAAAATGTAAGAAACAATTTAGAAAACTGAAACTTCTAGCTTGAAATGAATGGAAAAAAAATGAATGTCACATAATGGTTCAACCTCTCATCAATTTAACCACTGTATCAATAAGCTTCAATGTCTAAGCTACATTTTTTTCCAATTTCACTATTTTCCTTCACATTTTCAATTGTGTCTGAAGGTTCTACTTCAAGAGTGATTGTTTTTCCAGTAAGGGTCTTCACATCTTGGTTACATCCACACACATCCATTTTTTTTGCTGGGTTGTGGTGGTGAGTGACGGTCATGCGATGAGGGTTCCAGCAAGTGAAGTGGTGGAGCCGTCACTTTAGCGAGGCTTGTGTGAGGTGGGCAATCCTGGGGGTAGACCAGTCACCGTGTCTTGACCTGGGGGTAGACCAGTCACCGTGTCTTGACTGGGGGTAGACCAGTCACCGTGTCTTGACCTGGGGGTAGACCAGTCACCGTGTCTTGACCTAGCGCTAGTTCCAGCGATGTCCTGTCTTCAGAGCAGCCATTCCGACAGACATGGGCTTAGGGCTTCCTTCTGGGTCCCTGGCCAATAACATATATATATATATATATATATATATATATATATATATATATATATATATATATATATATATATATATATATATATATATATTATCCCTGGGGATAGGGAATTAAGAATACTTCCCACGTATTCCCTGCGTGTCGTAGAAGGCGACTAAAAGGGGAGGGAGCGGGGGGCTGGAAATCCTCCCCTCTCGTTTTTTTTTTTTTTTTAATTTTCCAAAAGAAGGAACAGAGGGGGCCAGTTGAGGATATTCCAAAAAAGGCCCAGTCCTCTGTTCTTAGCGCTACCTCGCTAACGCGGGAAATGGCGAATAGTTTAAAAGAAAGAAAAGAATATATATATATATATATATATATATATATATATATATATATATATATATATATATATATATATATATATAATATATTTATTTTATTTACTTTGCTTTGTCGCTCTCTCCCGCGTTAGCGAGGTAGCGCAAGGAAACAGACGAAATGAATGGCCCAACCAACCTACATACACATGTATATACATACACGTCCACACACGCAAATATACATAACTATACATCTCAATGTACACATATATATACACACACAGACATATGCATATATACACATGTACATAATTCATACGGTCTGCCATTATTTATTCCCATCGCCACCTCGCCACATATGGAATAACATCCCCCTCCCCCCTCCTGTGTGCGGGGTAGCGCTAGGAAAAGACAACAAAGGCCCCATTCGTTCACACTCAGTCTCTAGCTGTCATGTAATAATACACCGAAACCACAGCTCCCTTTCCATATCCAGGCCCCAAAAAACTTTCCATGGTTTACGCCAGACGCTTCACATGGTATACCACATCGTTCCAATTCACTCTATTCCTTGCACGCCTTTCACCCTCCTGCATGTTCAGGCCCCGATCAAACAAAATCTTCTTCACTCCATCTTTCCGCCATCAATTTGGTCTCCCACTTCTCCTCGTTCCCTCTGACACATATATCCTCTTGGTCAATCTTTCCTCACTCATTCCATGTGACCAAACCATTTCAAAATACCCTCTTCTGCTCTCTCAACCATACACTTTTTATTTCCACACATCTCTCTTACCCTTACATCACTTACTCGATCAAACCACCTCACACAACATATTTTCCTCAAACATCTCATTTCCAGCACATCCACCCTCCTCCGCACAACTCTATCCATAGTCCACGCCTCGCAACCATACAAAATTGTTGGAACCACTATTCCTTCAAACATACCCATTTTTGCTTTCCGAGATAAAGTTCTCGAATTCCAAACATTCTTCAAGGCTCCCAGAATTTTCGCCCCCTCCCCCACCCTATAATTCACTTCCGCTTCCATGGTTCCATCTACTGCCAGATCCATTCCCAGATATCTAAAACACTTTACTTCCTCCAGTTTTTCTCCATTTAGACTTACCTCCCTATTGACTTGACCCTCAACCCTACTGTATCTAATAACCTTGCTCTTATTCAAGTTCACTCTTAACTTTCTTCTTTCACACACTTTACCAAACTCAGTCACCAGGTTCCTCAATTTCTCACATGAATCAGCCACCAGCGCAGTATCATTAGCGAACAACAACTGACTCACTTCCCAAGCTCTCTCATTCACAACAGACTTCATACTTGCCCCTCTTTCCAAAACTCTTGCATTCACCTACCAAACAACCCCATCCATAAACAAATTAAACAACCATGGAGACATCACACACCACTGCCACAAACCTACATTCACTGAGAACCAATCACTCTCCTCTCTTCCTACACGTACACATGCCTTACATCCTCGATAAAAACTTTTCACTGCTTCTAACAACTTGCCTCCCACTCCATATATTCTTAATACCTTCCACAGAGCATCTCTATCAGCTCTATCATATGCCTTCTCCAGATCCATAAATGCTGCATACAAATCCATTTCCTTTTCTAAGTATTTCTCACATACATTCTTGAAAGCAGACACCTGATGCACACATCCTCTACCACTTCTGAAACCACATTGCTCTTCCCCAATCTGATGCACTGTACATGCCTTCACCCTCTCAATCAATACCCTCCCACATAATTTACCAGGAATACTCAACAAACTTATACCTCTGTAATTTGAGCACTCACTCTTATCCCCTTTGCCTTTGTACAATGGCACTATGCAAGCATTCCGTCAATCCTCAGGCACCTCACCATGAATCATACATACATTAAATAGGCTTACCAACCAGTCAACAATATAGTCACCCCCTTTTTTAATAAATTCCACTGCAATACCATCCAAACCTGCTGAGTTGCCGGCTTTCATCTTCCGCAAAGCTTTTACTACCTCTTCTCTGTTTAACAAATCATTTTCCCTATCCCTCTCACTTTGCAGACCACCTCAACCAAAACACCCTATATCTGCCACTCTATCATCAAACACATTCAACAAAGCTTCAAAATACTTACTCCATCTCCTTCTCACATCACCAGTACTTGTTTTCACCTCCCTATTAGCCCCCTTCACTGAAGTTCCCATTTGCTCCCTTGTCTTACGCACTTTATTTACCTCCTTCCAAAACATCTTTTTATTCTCCCTAAAATTTAATGATACTCTCTCACCCTAACTCTCTTTTACCCTCTTTTTCACCTCTTGTATCTTTCTCTTGACCTCCTGCCTCTTTCTTTTATACATCTCCCACTCATTTGCATTTTTTCCCTGCAAAAATCATCCAAATGCCTCTCTCTTTTCCTTCACTATCCCTGGGGATAGGGGAGAAAGAATACTTCCCACGCATTCCTCACGTGTCGTAGTAGGAGACTAAAAGGGACGGGAGCGGGGGGCCAGAAACCCTCCCCGCCTTGTATTTTGACTTTCTAAAAGGGGAAACAGAAGAAGGAGTCATGCGGGAAATGCTCATCCTCCTCGAAGGCTCAGATTAGGGTGTCGAAATGTGTGTGGATGTAACCAAGATGAGAAAAAAGGAGAGATAAATATTATTTATGAGGAAAGGAACCTGGATGTTTTGGCTCTGAGTAAAACGAAGCTCAAGGGTAAAGGGGAAGAGTGGTTTGGGAAGGTCTTGCGAGTAGAGTCAGTAGTTAGTGAGAGGACAAAAGAAAGGGAAGGAGTAGCACTACTCCTGAAACAGGAGCTGTGGGAGCATGTGATAGAGTGTAAGAAAGTATATTTTAGATTGATATAGGTAAAACTAAAAGTTGATGGAGAGAGATGGGTGATTATTGGTGCATATGCACCTGGGCATGAGAAGAAAGATCATGAGAAGGAAGTGTTTTGGGAGCAGCTGAATGAGTGAGTTAGTGGTTTTGATGCACAAGACCGGGATAAAGTGATGGGTGATTTGAATGCAAAGGTGAGTAATCTGGCACTTGAGGGAATAATTGGTATACATTGGGTGTTCGGTGTTGTAAATGGAAATGGTGAAGAGCTTGTGGATTTGTGTGCTGAGAAAGGATTGGTGATTGGGATTACCTGGTTTAAAAAGCGAGATATACATAAGTATACGTTTGTAAGTAGGAGAGATGGCCAGAGACCGTTATTGCATTATGTGGTAATTGATAGGCGCGCGAAAGAGAGACTTTTGGATGTTAATGTGCTGAGAGGTGCAGCTGGAGGGATGTCTGCCCATTATACTGTGGAAGCGAAGGTGAAGATTTGTATGGGTTTTCAGAAAAGAAGAGAGAATGTTGGGGTGAAAAGAGTGGTGAAAAAAAGTGAGCTTGGGAAGGAGACATTTGTGAGGAAGTACCAAGGGAGACTGAGCACAGAATGGAAAAAGGTGACAGCAAAAGAGGTAAGGGGAGTGGGGGAGGAATGTGATGTATTTAGGAAAGCAGTGATGGCTTGCGCAAAAGATGCTTCTGGCATGAGAAGCGTGGGAGGTGGGTTAATTAGAAAGGGTAGCGAGTGGTGGAATGAGGAAGTAAGATTATTAGTGAAAGAGAAGGGACAGGCATTTGGACGATTTTTGCAGGGAAAAAATGCAAATGAGTTGGAGATGTATAAAAGAAAGAGGCAGGAGGTCAAGAGAAAGGTGCAAGAGGTGAAAAAGAGGGCAAATGAGAGTTGGGGAGAATAAAGATATATTTTGGAAGGAGCTAAATAAAGTGCGTAAGACAAGGGAGCAAATGGGAACTTCAGTGAAGGAGGCTAATGGAGAGGTGATAACATGCAGTGGTGATGTGAGAAGTAGATGGAGTGAACATTTTGAAGGTTTCTTGAATGTGTTTGATGATAGAGTGGCAGATATAGGGTATTTTCGTCGAGGTGGTGTGCAAAGTGAGAGGGTTAGGGAAAATGATTTGGTAAACCAGAAGAGGTACTAAAAGCTTTGCGGAAGATGAAAGCTGGCAAGGCAGTAGGTTTAGATGGTATTGCAGTGGAATTTACTAAAAAGAAAGGGGTTGACTGTATTATTGACTGGTTGGTAAGGTTATTTAATGTATTTATGATTCATGGTGAGGTGTCTGAGGATTGGCGGAATGCTTGCATAGTGCCATTGTACAAAGGAAAAGGGGATAAGAGTGAGTGCTCAAATTACAGAGGTATAAGTTTGTTGAGTATTCCTGGTAAATTATATGGGAGGGTATTGATTGAGAGGGTGAAGGCATGTACAGAGCATAAGATTGGGGAAGAGCAGTGTGGTTTCAGAAGTGGTACAGGATGTGTGGATCAGGTGTTTGCTTTGAAGAATGTATGTGAGAAATACTTAGAAAAGCAAATGGATTTGTATGTAGCATTTATGGATCTGGAGAAGGCATATGATAGAGTTGATAGAGATGCTCTGTGGAAGGTATTAAGAATATATGGTGTGGGAGGCAAGTTGATAGAAGCAGTGAAAAGTTTTTATCGAGGATGTAAGGCATGTGTACGTGTAGGAAGAGAGGAAAGTGATTAGTTCTCAGTGAATGTAGGTTTACGGCAGGGGTGTGTGATGTCTCCATTATTGTTTAATTTTTACATGGATGTGGTTGTTAGGGAGGTGAATGCAAGAGTTTTGGAAAGAGGGGCAAGTATGCAGTCTGTTGTAGATTAGAGAGCTTGGGAAGTGAGTCAGTTGTTGTTCGCTGATGATACAGCGCTGGTGGCTGATTCATGTGAGAAAATGGAGGAACTGGTGACTGAGTTTGGTAAAGTGTGTGAAAGAAGAAAGTTAGGAGTAAATGCGAATAAGAGCAAGGTTATTAGGTACAGTAGGGTTGAGGGTCAAGTCAATTGGGAGGTAAGTTTGAATGGAGAAAAACTGGAGGAAGTAAAGTGTTTTAGATATCTGGGAGTGGATCTGGCAGCGGATGGAATCATGGAAGCGGAAGTGAATCATAGGGTGGGGGAGGGGGCGAGAATTCTGGGAGCCTTGAAGAATGTGTGGAAGTCGAAAACATTATCTCGGAAAGCAAGAATGGGTATGTTTGAAGGAATAGAGGTTCCAACAATGTTGTATGGTTGCGAGGCGTGGGCTATGGATAGAGTTGTGCGCAGGAGGGTGGATGTGCTGGAAATGAGATGTTTGAGGACAATATGTGGTGTGAGGTGGTTTGATCGAGTAAGTAATGTAAGGGCGAGAGAGATGTGTGGAAATAAAAAGAGTATTGTTGAGAGAGAAGCAGAGGGTGTTTTGAAATGGTTTGGTCACATGGAGAGAATGAGCGAGGAAAGATTGACCAAGAGGATATATGTGTCAGAGGTGGAGGGAACGAGGAAAAATGGGAGTCCAAATTGGAGGTGGATAGATGGAGTGAAAAAGATTTTGAGTGATCGGGGCCTGAACATGCAGGAGGGTGAAAGGCGTGCAAGGAATAGAGTGAATTGGAACGATGTGGTATACTGGGTCGACGTGCTGTCAATGGATTGAACCACGGCATGTGAAGCATCTCGGGTAAACCATGGAAAGTTCTCTGGGGCCTAGATGTGGAAAGGGAGATGTAGTTTCGGTACATTATTACATGACAGCTAGAGACTGATTGTGAACGAATGGGGCGTTTGATGTGTTTTCCTAGAGCTACCCCGCACACATGAGTGGGGGGGGTTGTTATTCCATGTGTGGCTAGGTGGCGATGGGAATAGATAATGGCAGACAGTATAAATAATGTTGTTATTATTGTTATTTTGCTTTATCGCTGTCTCCCGCGTTTGTGAGGTAGCGCAAGGAAACAGACGAAAGAAATGGCCCAACCAACCCATATACAAATGTATATACATACACGTCCACACACGCATATATACATACCCATACATCTCAATGTACACATATATATACACACACAGACACATACATATATACACATACACACAAATCACACTGTCTGCTTTTATTCATTTCCATCGCCACCTCGCCACACATGGAATAACATCCCCCTCCCCCTTCATGTGTGCGAGGTAGCGCTAGGAAAGGACAACAAAGGCCCAATTCGTTCAAACTCAGTCTCTAGATGTCATGCAATAATGCACCGAAACCACAGCCCTCTATCCACATCCAGGCCTCACGGAACTTTCCATGGTTTACCCCAGACGCTTCACATGCCCTGATTCAATCCACTGACAGCACGTCAACCCCGGTATACCACATCGATCCAATTCACTCTATTTCTTGCCCGCCTTTCACCCTCCTGCATGTTCAGGCCCCGATCACTCAAAATCTTTTTCACTACATCTTTCCACCTTCAATTTGGTCTCCCACTTCCCCTCGATCCCTCCAACCTCCGACACATATATCCTCTTGGTCAACCTTTCCTCACTGATTCTCTCAATGTGCCCAAACCATTTGAAAACACCCTCCTCTGCTCTCTCAAACACGCTCTTTTTATTTCCACACATCTCTCTCACCCTTACATTACTTACTCGATCAAACCACCTCACACCACATATTGTCCTCAAACATATCATTTCCAGCACATCAACCCTCCTGCGCACATCTCTACCCATAGCCTACGCCTTGCAACCATACAATATTGTTGGAACCACTATTCCTTCAAACATACCCATTTTTGCTTTCCGAGATAATTTTCTCGACTTCCACACATTCTTCAAGGCTCTCAGAACTTTCGCCCCCTCCCCCACCCTATGATTCACTTCCGCTTCCATGGTTCCATCCGCTGCCATATCCACTCCCAGATATTTAAAACACTTTACATCCTCCAGTTTTTCTCCATTAAAACTTACCTCCCAATTGACTTGACCCTCAACCCTACTGTACCTAATAACCTTGCTCTTGTTCACATTTACTCTTAACTTTCTTCTTTCACACACTTTACCAAAGTCAGTCACCTGCTTCTGGAGTTTCCCACATGAATCAGCCACCAGCGCTGTATCATCAGCGAACAACAACTGAATCACTTCCCAAGCTCTCTCATCCACAACAGACTTCATACTTGCCCCTCTTTACAAATCTCTTGCATTCACCTCCCTATCAACCCCATCCATAAACAAATTAAACTACCATGGACACATCACACACCACTGCCGCAAACCTACATTCACTGAGAACTAATTACTTTCCTCTCTTCCTACACGTAAACATGCCTTACATCTTCGATATAAACTTTTCACTGTTTGTAACAACTTGCATCCCACACCATATATTCTTAGTAACTTCCACAGAATATCTCTATTAACTCTATCATATACCTTCTCCAGATCCCTAAAGCTACATACAAATCCATTTCCTTTTCTAAGTATTTCTCACATACATTCTTCAAAGCAAACACCCGATCCAGACATCCTCTACCACTTCTGAAACCACACTGCTCTTCCCCAATCTGATGCTCTGTACATGCCTTCACCCTCTCAATCAATACCCTCCCACATAATTTACCAGGAATACTCAACAAACGTATGCCTCTGTAATTTGAGCACTCACTCTTATCCCCTTTGCCTTTGTACAATGGCACTATGCACGCATTCCGCCAATCCTCAGGCACCTCACCATGAATCATACATACTTTAAATAACCTTACCAACCAGTCAGCAATATAGTCACCCCTTTTCTAATAGAGATCATTAATTATGTACATGTTTATATATGTATATGTCTGTGTGTGTATATATATATGTGTACATTGAGTTGTGTAGGTATGTATATTTGCGTGTATGTATATACATGTGTATGTGGGTGGGTTGGGCCATTTCTTTCGTCTGTTTCCTTGCGCTACCTCGCTAACGCGGGAGACAGCGACAAAGCAAAATGAATAAAGAAAAATAGATAAATATATCTATCTATATATATATATATATATATATATATATATATATATATATATATATATATATATATATATATTTTGCTTTGTCGCTGTTTCCCTCGTTTGCGAGGTAGCGCAAGGAAACAGACGAAAGAAATGGCCCAACCCACCCCCATACACATGTATATACATACGTCCACACACGCAAATATACATACCTACACAGCTTTCCATGGTTTACCCCAGACGCTTCACATGCCCTGATTCAATCCACTGACAGCACGTCAACCCCGGTATACCACATCGATCCAATTCACTCTATTCCTTGCCCTCCTTTCACCCTCCTGCATGTTCAGGCCCCGATCACACAAAATCTTTTTCACTCCATCTTTCCACCTCCAATTTGGTCTCCCACTTCTCCCCGTTCCCTCCACCTCCGACACATATATCCTCTTGGTTAATCTTTCCTCACTCATTCTATCCATGTGCCCAAACCATTTCTAAACACCCTCTTCTGCTCTCTCAACCACGCTCTTTTTATTTCCACACATCTCTCTTACCCTTACATTACTTACTCGATCAAACCACCTCACACCACACATTGCCATCAAACATATCATTTCCAGCACATCCACCACCCCCGCGCACAACTCTATCCATAGCCCACGCCTCGCAGCCATACAACATTGTTGGAACCACTATTCCTTCAAACATACTCATTTTTGCTTTCCGAGATAATGTTCTCGACTTCCACACGTTCTTCAAGGCTCCCAGGATTTTCGCCCCCTCCCCCACCCTATGATCCACTTCCGCTTCCATGGTTCCATCCGCTGCCAGATCCACTCCCAGATATCTAAAACACTTTACTTACTCCAGTTTTGCTCCATTCAAACTTACCTCCCAATTGACTTGACCCTCAACCCTACTGTACCTAATAACCTTGCTCTTATTCACATTTACTCTTAACTTTCTTCTTTCACACACTTTACCAAACTTAGTCACCAGCTTCTGCAGTTTCTCACATGAATCAGCCACCAGCGCTGTATCATCAGCGAACAACAACTGACTCACTTCCCAAGCTCTCTCATCCCCAACAGACTTCATACTTGCCCCTCTTCCAAAACTCTTGCACTTACCTCCCTAACAACCCCATCCATAAACAAATTAAACAACCATGGTGACATCACACACCCCTGCCGCAAACCTACATTCACTGAGAACCAATCACTTTCCTCTCTTCCTACACGTACACATGCCTTACATCCTCGATAAAAACTTTTCATTGCTTCTAACAACTTGCCTCCCACACCATATATTCCTAATACCTTCCACAGAGCATCTCTATCAACTTCGTCATATGCCTTCTCCAGATCCATAAATGCTACATACAAATCCATTTGCATGTATATATCTATATATATATATATATATATATATATATATATATATATATATATATATATATATATATATATATATATATATATATATCCCCGGGGATAGTAGAGAAAGAATGCTTCCCACGCATGCCTCACGGATCGTAGAAGGCGACTAAAGGGGACGGGAGCGGGGGGCTAAAAACCCTCCCTTCCTTATACTTTAACTTTCTAAAAGGTGTATTAGAAGAAGGAGTCACGCAGGGAGTGCTCATCCTCCTCGAAGGCTCAGATTGGGGTGTCTAAATGTGTGTGGATTTGACCAAGATAAGAAAAAAGGAGATATAGGTAGTACGTTTGAGGAAAGGAACCTGGATGATTTGGCTCTGAGTGAAACGAAGCTCAAGGGTAAAGGGGAAGAGTGATTTAGGAATCTCTTAGGAGTAAAGTCGAGGGTTAGTGAGAGAAAAGAGCAAGGGAAGGAGTAGCACTACTCCTGAAACAGGAGTGGTGGGAGTATGTCATAGAGTGTATGAAAGTAAACTCTAGATTGATATTGGTAAAACTGAAATTGATTGAGAGAGATGGGTGATCAGTTGTGCATGTGCACATGGGCATGAGAAGAAAGATCGTGAGAGGCAATTTTTGGGGGAGCATCTGAATGAGTGTGATAGTCGTTTTGATGCACGAGACAGAGTTATAGTGATGTGTGATTTGAATGCAAAGGTGAGTAATGTGGCAGTTGAGGGAATAATTGATACACATGGCGTGTTCAGTGTTGTAAATGGAAATGGTGAAGAGCTTGTAGATTTATGTGCTGAAAAATGACTGGTAATTGGGAATACCTGGTTTAAAAAAGGAGATCTATATAAGTATACGTATGTAAGTAGGAGAGATAGCCAGAGGGCGTTATTGGATTACGTGTTAATTGATAGCCTCGCGAAAGGGAGACTTTTGGATGTTAATGTGTTGAGAGGTGCAAGTGGAGGGATGTCTGATCATTATCTTGTGGAGGCGAAGGTGAAGATTTGTAGAGGTTTTCAGAAAAAATGAGGGAATGTTGGGGTGAAGGGAGTGGTGAGAGTAAGTGAGCTTGGAAAGGTGACTTGTGTGAGGAAGCACCAAGAGAGACTGAGTTCAGAATGGAAAAAGGTGAGAACAAAGGAGGTAAGGGAAATGAGGAAGGAATGGGATGCATTTAGGGAAGCAGTAATGGCTTGCGCAAAAGATGCTTGTGGCATGAGAAGCGTGGGAGGTGGACAGATGAGAAAGGGTAGTAAGTGGTGGGATGAAGAAGTAAGATTATTAGTGAAAGAGAAGAGAGAGACATCTGGACGATTTTTGCAGGGAAATAATGCAAATGAGTGAGAGATGTATAAATGAAAGAGGCAGAAGGTCAAGAGAACGGTGCAAGCAAGAGGTGAAAAAGAGGGCAAATGAGAGTGGGTTAAGAGAGAGTATCATTAAGATTTTGGGAGAATAAAAAGATGTTTTGGAAGGAGGTAAGTAAAGTGCGTAAGACAAGGGAACAAATGGGAACTTCAATGAAGGGGGCTAATGGGGAGGTGATAAGTAAAGGTGATGTGAGAAGGAGATGGAGTGAGTATTTTGAAGGTTTGTTGAATGTTTTTGATGATAGAGTGGCAGATGTAGGGTGTTTTGGTCGAGGTGGTCTGCAAAGTGAGAGGGTTAAAGAAAATGATTTGTTAAACAGAGAAGAGGTAGTAAAAGCTTTGCGGAAGATGAAAGCTGGCAAGGCAGCGGGTTTGGATGGTATTGCAGTGGAATTTATCAAAAAAGGGGGTGACTGTATTTTTGACAAGTTGGTAAGGTTATTTGATATATGTATGATTCATGGTAAGGTGCCTGAGGCTTGGCGGAATGCTTGCATAGTGCCATTGTACAAAGGCAAAGGGGACAAAGGTGAGTGCCCAAATTACAGAGGTATAAGTTTGTTGAGTATTCCTGGTAAATTATATGGGAGGGTATTGATTGAGAGGGTGAAGGCATGCACAGAGCATCAGATTGGGGAAGAGCAGTGTGGTTTCAGAAGTAGTAAAGGATGAGTGGATCAGGTGTTTACTTTGAAGATTGTATGTGAGGAATACTTAAAAAAGCAACTGGATTTGTTTGTAGCATTTATGGATCTGGAGAAGCCATATGATAGAGTTGATAGAGATGACCTGTGGAAGGAATTAAGAATATATGGTGTGGGAGGCAAGTTGTTAGAAGTAGTGAAAAGTTTTTATCGAGGATGCAAGGCATGTGTACGTGTAGGAAGAGAGGAAAGTGATTGGTTCTCAGTGAATGTAGGTTTACGGCAGGGGTGTGTGATGTCTCCATGGTTGTTTAATTTGTACATGGATGGGGTTGTCAGGGAGGTGAATGCAGGAGTTTTGGAAAGAGGGGCAAGTATGAAGTCTGTTGTGGATGAGAGAGCTTGGGAAGTGAGTCAGTTGTTGTTCGCTGATGATACAGTGCTGGTGGCTGATTCATGTGAGAAACTGCAGAAGCTGGTGACTGAATTTGTAAAGTGTGTGAAAGAAAGTTGAGAGTAAATGTGAATAAGAGCAAGGTTATTAGGTACAGTAGGGTTGAGGGTCAAGGCAATTGGGAGGTAAGTTTGAATGGAGAAAAACTGGAGGAAGTAAAGTGTTTTCGATATCTGGGAGTGGATTTGGCAGCGGATGGAACCATGGAAGCGGTGTGAATCATAGGGTGGGGGAAGGGGCGAAAGTTCTGGGAGCCTTGAAGAATGTGTGGAAGTCGAGAACATTATCTCGGAAAGCAAAAATGGGTATGTTTGAAGGAATAGTGGTTCCAACAATGTTGTATGGTTGCGAGGCGTGGGCTATGGATAGAGTTGTGCGCGGGGGGGTGGATGTGCTGGAAATGAGATGTTTGAGGACAATATGTGGTGTGAGGTGGTTTGATCGATTAAGTAATAATAGGGTAAGAGAGATGTGTGGTAATAAAAAGAGTGTGGTTGAGAGAGCAGAAGAGGGTTTTTGAAATGGTTTGGGCACATGAAGAGAATGAGTGAAGAAAGATTGACCAAGAGGATATATGTGTCAGTGATGGAGGGAACGAGGAGAAGTGGGAGACCAAATTGGAGGTGGAAAGATGGAGTGAAAAAGATTTTGAGCGATCGGGGCCTAAACATGCAGGATGGTGAAAGGGGTGAAAGGCGTGCAAGGAATAGAGTGAATTGGAACGATGTGGTATACCGGGGTCGACGTGCTGTCAATGGATTGAACCACGGCATGTGAAGCGTCTGGGGTAAACCGTGGAAAGTTCTCTGGGGTCTGGATGTGGAAAGGGAGCTGTTGTTTCGGGCATTATTACATGACAGCTAGAGACTGAGCGTGAACGAATGGCGCCTTTGTTGTCTTTTCCTAGCGCTACCTCGCGCACATGAGGGGGGAGGGGGCTGTTATTTCATGTGTGGCGGGGTGGCGATGGGATGAATAAAGGTAGACAGTATGAATTATGTACATGTGCATATATGTATATGTCTGTGTGTGTATATATATATGTATACGTTGAGATGTATAGGTATGTATATTTGCGTGTGTGGACGTGTATGTAAATACATGTGCATGTGGGCGGGTTGGGCCATTCTTTCGTCCGTTTCCTTGCGCTACCTCGCTAACGCGGGAGACAGCGACAAAGCAGAATAATAAAAGATAATAATGATAATGATAATATATATATATATATATATATATATATATATATATATATATATATATATATATATATATATATATATATATATATAAATATAAACGACCACACATGCACATATGCACACATATAATACAAACATAAATACATACATACAATAGGGAGATTATAACCGACTTCTCTACACAAGGAAGTTTTTAACCATCCTCCCTACACAAGCGAGATTATAACCAAGCTCCCTACACAAGTGTGATTATAACCAAGCTCCCTACACAAGGGAGATTATAACCAAGTTCCCTACACAAGGGAGATTACAACCAAGTTCCCTACACAAGGGAGATTATAACCAAGTTCCCTACACAAGGGAGATTACAACCAAGCTCCCTATATCCTAAATCTGTTGATGTGGACACTAGTGATCCATTAGCTTCACCCTTCACACGTTACAATGTTCAAGACATCCACATTTTATTTATAAGTTGTTGAAAATCGCTCACAACCATTGTATCTCCCTGCCTTTATAACCAACCAGGACGTGTGTGGGTGCAATACTGGCAAGGGCTGCAGTTGCAATGCAATTTCACTTAATATTCTAATAACTTTTGAAAAAGATTTATACAATATTTTCACTGAGATACAGAAACATCATCGTAGCATTATCTGCTATGGTGACACACCCCACGAAACCCAACAGCGTTGCCCTGCTTAGAATCTATCCACTTTAAGCTTGTATATAGCGGTGGGAGGTGGCTGACCCGTCCTTCCCTCTCCCCTCCTCCCTCCTCTGTAGGCACAAGCCAAGTTAGTGTTGACATACGTCGGTCTGCTCACGTATTTTCCAGCGGCTGCTACACTATGGGTCGGTCTGCTCACGTATTTTCCAGCGGCTGCTACACTATGGGTCGGTCTGCTCACGTATTTTCCAGCAGCTGCTACACTATGGGTCGGTCTGCTCACGTATTTTCCAGCAGCTGCTACACTATGGGTCGGTCTGCTCACGTATTTTCCAGAGGCTGCTACACTATGGGTCGGTCTGCTCACGTATTTTCCAGCAGCTGCTACACTATGGGTCGGTCTGCTCACGTATTTTCCAGCGGCTGCTACACTATGGGTCGGTCTGCTCACGTATTTTCCAGCAGCTGCTACACTATGGGTCGGTCTGCTCACGTATTTTCCAGAGGCTGCTACACTATGGGTCGGTCTGCTCATGTATTTTCCAGCAGCTGCTACACTATGGGTCGGTCTGCTCACGTATTTTCAAGTAGCTGCTACACTATGGGTCGGTCTGCTCACGTATTTTCCAGCGGCTGCTACACTATGGGTCGGTCTGCTCACGTATTTTCCAGCAGCTGCTACACTATGGGTCGGTCTGCTCACGTATTTTCCAGCAGCTGCTACACTATGGGTCGGTCTGCTCACGTATTTTCCAGCAGCTGCTACACTATGGGTCGGTCTGCTCACGTATTTTCCAGCAGCTGCTACACTATGGGTCGGTCTGCTCACGTATTTTCCAGCAGCTGCTACACTATGGGTCGGTCTGCTCACGTATTTTCCAGCAGCTGCTACACTATGGGTCGGTCTGCTCACGTATTTTCCAGCAGCTGCTACACTATGGGTCGGTCTGCTCACGTATTTTCCAGCAGCTGCTACACTATGGGTCAGTCTGCTCACGTATTTTCCAGCGGCTGCTACACTATGGGTCGGTCTGCTCACGTATTTTCCAGCGGCTGCTACACTATGGGTCGGTCTGCTCACTTATTTTCCAGCGGCTGCTACACTATGGGTCGGTCTGCTCACGTATTTTCCAGTAGCTGCTACACTATGGGTCGGTCTGCTCACGTATTTTCCAGCGGCTGCTACACTATGGGTCGGTCTGCTTACGTATTTTCCAGCAGCTGCTACACTATGGGTCGGTCTGCTCACGTATTTTCCAGTAGCTGCTACACTATGGGTCGGTCTGCTCACGTATTTTCCAGCAGCTGCTACACTATGGGTCGGTCTGCTTACGTATTTTCCAGCAGCTGCTACACTGTGGGTTTACCGAATATCCAAACACTATTCTTTTTTGCGTTTTCTCTCGCTTTGTCTTCGTAGTATTAAGCATAGGGAAAATGTTTCTACTTACGCTTATCTGAACTCGTTTTCGTGCTTTAAAAGAGGTCAATTAATTCTCCCTAGAGCAATTTATTCAAATGGAACTTACAAACACAGAATGCGAACAACTAGAGTGTAAGATACAGCAGCGAAACGTAACGATTAGTGCGATGGTGGTGTAAGAGTTGACAGATCAATCAAACCTATTAATATTGCTGGGTAAGGTTACATAGTTGATAAGGTTACACGATATTTGCTAACGACTCCTAACATCCATCCACTATCCGTCAGGCCATAGTCTTATTTCCAGGTCTGGCAACATTTGTTAGAGGAAAATAGAAGTAGATTTATCAAGTAAGAGATTGTAACATGACGATATTTACGTAAGAGGACACCCTTTGCAGTACCCCCGGACACGAAACCTCATCTTGCTTGGTAGTGACCTTAATAAAATCAGTCGAGAAACATATTCACGGAAGAGATGACATAGATTTGATGATAACTATGAATGAGGATCTCATTCATGTTGAAGTTGAAGGAAAGTTTTGGCACATATAATCACCGACATATTACATTTAAGGTCACTTTCAACACTGCACGTTATGTTGCTCAACATGACACTCGCGAAAAATTGCCAGATTTTAGACATGCAGAAGTTGACAGGCAAATTTGGGATGATATGATGAAAGAAAAAAAAAAAGATAGGATGAACGTAATTTGGTAAAGCTTCAGTAAAACATATAATCCAGTAAGAGAACACATCAGCCAGGGCATAAAAACCTGGTCGGTATCTGAAACAACCAAATTGGTAGAACGATGACAGAAAGTAGTGTCTCTGTTCTAACTTATCAGGACCTGTCATGTTTCTACGTTTATTATATTTATTACTGATAGTATGTCTTCATCTTCTGTGTCAATATGTTGCAGAAAGTTGACCTTCCTTATCTCTAGATCTGGACTAAGGATCTTTTTCGTGTCTTCGATCGTAGATTAAGATGCAAAAAATGAAAACTATAAAGATATTTTCGTGGTTTTGTTGTCTTCAAACAAATTACTGTTTACTAACAGACCAGGTCACTAGGTAGGGACTATATTGCTTATAATACAACTGTTAAACTAATTATGTTGTCTTGCAATTTTCAACAATACATATGTCATAATGACGTTCATGTTTCGTGTAAGTCTCTTAGTTTCTCCATTTAGATTTACAGGATTATTCCAACATTTTGATAATTGGTCACTTTGAGCTTCTTATTAGATACTCTCTAATCAGAAAGTACCAAGAAACATTCAATTTCCAACACATCCACCCTCATCCACACAACCGTATCTATAGCCCATGCCTCGCAAACATATGATATTGCTGGGACTACTATACCTTCAAATATACCCATTTTTGTTCTCCCAGATAACGTTCTCTTTTTTCACACATTCTTCATCACTCCTGCAACCTTCGCCCCCTCCCACACCCTATGAGTCACCTCCGCTTCCATGGTTCCATTCGCTACCATGTCCACTCCCAGATATCTAAAGCACTTCACTTCCTTTTAAGTTTTCTTCGTTCAAATTCACACTCCACTTCTTCAACCCTGTTAAACCTAATGACCTTACTTTCATTCACATTTATTCTTAACTTCCTTCTTTAACACACTCTTCCAAACTCAGTCACCAACTTCTGCAATTTCTCACTCGAATCTGCCATCAGTGCTCTACCATCGGAGAGCAACAACTGACTCACTTCCCAGGCCCTCTTATCCCCCACATACTGCAAACTCGCTCCTCTCTCCATGATTCTCGCATTTACCTCCCTCACAATCCCATCCATAAACAAAATGAAAAAGCATGGAAACATCTCATACCTCTGCCGTAGACCAATCTTCACTGGGAACCATTCACTCTCCTCTCTTCCTACTCCTACGCATGGCCTACGCCCTTGATAAAAACTTCTCACCGCTTCTAACAGCTTACCTCCTACACCATATATAAGACTTCCTCAAAACATCTCTATCAACCACATCATATGCTTTCTCCAGATCCATAAATGCCACATTCAAATCCATCTGTTATTCTCATACTTCTGAAACCACACTGTTCCTACTCCTATATTGAATAACCTTACCAACTAATTAACAACACAATCACCCTGTTCATTAATGGATCTAACTTCAAAACCATCAAATCCAGCTGCCTTGCCTCATTTCATTGTACGTAATCTTTTACCACCTCATCTCTCTTCACCAAATCTTCTCCATAACTCACTTACTACACATGTTATCTCGACCAAAACGCCCTCAATCTGCCACCCTATCATCAAATACATTCAACAGTTCTTCATAATATTCACTTGATCTCATTCTCACTTCACTGCTGCCTGTTACCACTTCCCTTTTTGCCCCACTCAATGCTGTTCCCATTTTGTTCTCTTGTTATTCGCATATCATTTACCTCCTTCCAAAACATCTTATTCTCCCCAAAGACTAATGATACTCGCTCACCCCAACTCGCTTTTGCCCTCTCTTTCAACCCCATCACCTTCCTTTTGACCTTCTTACACTTTACCTTATACTTCCCCCAGTCATTTGCATTCCTTCCCTGTAAGTACGGCCCAAACGCCTCTTTTTTCTATAACTTGCAACTTTACTTCTTATTTACCATTGACCTATCTGATCTGGCCACCTCCCAACTTTTGCATGCCACATACATCTCTCGCACATGCCATCCCTACTCCCCTGAATACCTACCATTCTTCATCCATTCCCCTTGCTTAATTCACTCTCATCTATTGCCATTCTACACTGAATCTCTCTTGGTATTTCTTCTAACAAGTTTCTTTTCCTTGATCACTTACTCTTTTTACTATTTTGTCGCCTAATTGTTTCCTCTTTCGAAAACCTTTACATATCTTCACCATTGACCCAAGAAGATGATAATCAGACATCCCACCAGCTGCCCTTCTCAGTATATCTATTTCCAAAGTCTCTCTTTTACACGCCTAACAATCAATATGTAATGCAAGATTGCGCACTGACAATCTCTCCCACTCACATACGTATATTTGTGCATGTCCTTCCTTTTCAGATCAGGCATTCCCAATCACTAGACCATTTTTTAGCACAACTCCACAACTGTTCAACATTTCCATTAATGATAAAGAATAACCAAGACCTTCAATTTATAATCACCTCACATTCAAATGACCTATATCACTGGCACGCTTACTCAGAAGCTCCCAAAATACTTGCCTCTCATGATCATTCTTCTCATTGCCTGGTGCATAAACATACATAATCGATTGCCCAACTCTCGCCATCCACTTTTAGTTCTACCCATATCAATCTGAAATCTATTTCCTTACGTTCTTCAACACTCCCATACCTCTTGTTTTACGAATAGTGTTACGCCTTCCTAAATTCTAATTCTTTAAGCAACCCATGACTTTACTCCTAAGACAAATCCAAACCATTCTTCCCCTTTGCCCTTGAGCTTTGTTTTACTAGGAGCCAGAACATCCAGATTTCTTTCCTCAAACATACTACCTATCTCTCCTCTCTTTTCATCCTGGTTGCATCCACGAACATATAGCCACCCTAGCCTGAGCCTTCGAAGAGGAAGAGCATTCTCTTTGTGATGTTATCCCACTTGGGTCTGAGTAAGACCTTTGGCAACCTCTTTGATCCTTTTGCGCTGCCGCTCACAGGATGAACATTGGGTGTTCTATAAATTTGCTGGGGCTGCCGACACAAAGCACAAATCAATGCTTGGCTCCTTCTTCTGTTCCTTCCTTTAGAAGATGATAGAATAAGGGAGAGAGAATTCCAGCTTCCGCTCCCACCACCTTGATCGTCGTTACCCATTTTAATGAGATAGCAATAGGAGCGGGAAAAGAAAGACCACATTTGCTCTTATCCATTCTTTAGCTGTCGTGTGTAATATACTGTAACCACAGCTCCGTGTCCACATCCAGGCCTCACAGATCTTTCCATGGAGGAAGGTGAAAGGCGTGCATCAGATAGAGTAAATTGGAACGCTGTGGTATACAGTGTTCGTCATATTGTCAATGGACTAAACTAGGGAATGTGAAGCAGCCAGGGGAAACCATGGAATGGTCTCAAGGGCTTACTTGTAGATACTGTGCAGTGATCTACTCTCCTTATCTAAAAGACACCACTTTCTCTAGGTTCAATTCCAATTACACTCACACTCGTGACGACCTGTCTCTTTCTCCTGCAAAACTTAACGACCTTACTTTTATTCACATTAACTTTCAACTTTAACTTTTTCTTTCTATTTTCATTCAGGGTCACCCAGAACAGATAGGAGACCTGTCTCTATCTCTGAGACCTTCGTGTTTACCTTCCTCACCACCTTATCTATAAACAGATTAAACAGCCATGGTAAAATCGTAACTCTGTCCAATCGCCACCTTCACCTGAATCCGCCATTCCTTCTTGCATATCTTACTAACTTGAAATAAAATACTTCTCTTCTTTATGCACCTTTCCAACCCCTCCAGATATTCACAATTCCTTTCACAACGGAATTCTATCAACCTTATCACATGCTTTCTCCAGACCCATAAATGCCACATAAGCATTTCTCAGACAAATCCTTCAGAGAAAAGACCAGATCCACACCTTCTCTACCACTCCTGAAGCCATTTGATCCTCCTTAGTCTGATACTCTGTCCTTGCCAACACCCCTCTTAATCGCCAATCTCCCATACAATAAACTGGATACATCAACGACATGAATTCTGACGCTTATGATACAGCCTAGTATCATCCCCTCCCCCTCTCTCTCTCTCTCTCTCTCTCTCTCTCTCTCTCTCTCTCTCTCTCTCTCTCTCTCTCTCTCTCTCTCTCTCTCTCTCTCTCTCTCTCTCTCCCACATTGCCTCATTCTCTACAGCCACCTTAGACTCCAGGAGGCCCGTCGCCTCACTCTGTAGCCTCATCATAGTCTCTAGCATGAGTGATGAGCTTACTTAAGTCAGGTCAGTTAATTCTGCTGGCGTTGCCAGCTCAGAGGCCTGGCATATTATACTTCAGGGTCGATTATTTCAAGATTATGATCTCGTCTTCTACACATTAATGAGTGGGCTACGAGCGTAGTGCCTGTGTGTGCTGTTCGTACGAGAAAAGGAGGCACATCAACACTAACTCAGGGTTGGAGTCTTGAGCGTATGGTGGTAGTGTGAGATATGCGAGCATGGGCTCCCATATCTGCCTAATTGTTTCTAAGATGTTTTGTACCATCCATCCTCCTGCCCTCCAGGTATACACTAGTGAACTATCATACAGTACCCACGTATCAAGTTAGTGTTATATGTGTACTTTGATGCAACTGACACCACAGATCTCCTGGGACTGTTGTATTTATCCCAAGCTATAAACTTATCAGTCTGCTAAGAGTAATGCGTTACCCTGACCAATATGAGTTACCAGTAGCTACCAATCGAGTTACCAGGCTCCATACAAACGCGTCAACGCTATGTCCACCCTATATCTTAACACTCTCTCTCTCTCTCTCTCTCTCTCTCTCTCTCTCTCTCTCTCTCTCTCTCTCTCTCTCTCTCTCTCTCTCTCTCTCTCTCTCTCTCTCTCTCTCTCTCTCTCTCTCTCCATAATGAACTACTTACCTGGATCCAGAGGTGATCAGGATCGTTACCAGCTACACAGTGTGTTGTCTCGAGCCAGGGAAACAGGCGGGTAAAGACGACAATGATGGTTAAGTTCGTCTCGTGATAATGTTGACAGTGTGGTCGATGCTGATTATGACAGGACTGGCAGTGAGGGAAGATGCTGGACATGAATGAAGTGTTTCGTAAGGATGAGCACTAAACTAAATGGAAGAATTATACCAGCAAGACAATGGGAGGCTGACACCGTTTCTTCCTAGAGAGACTTGGTAAGATTACAGCCAACTGAAACTGTCAGATCACATCCAGATGTTTGAGGTTAATGCAGTGCTAACACTTGACCTTCTTGTACAACAACATCAACGAACCTATAGAACAAACCGTTCAAGAAACAAGGACTATGAAAAGGAGTCTTTTAACTCGAGCGGCCACAACATCGGCAGGTGTTAGTGGAAGCTGAAATCGTGGAGCGATTTAAACAAGCAGACTTCCTTCTCTTCTTGCAGTTATTACCTTTCCACTATTGAAGTAGCACAACATCTTCGTTGTCTCTTAACCACCACGACTGTGATACCATCAGCCTCCTGGCCCACTACCTTCCAGTAGGTAGCCATCCATACCCACAGACTGAGCGTAGGGAGTTCGATTCACTCGACATACCACACAGCCTCAAGTTAAGACGCATCAGTAAAGCAACTGCCTTACCTGTGGAACTCTACCAGGAGCGTGTCTCTGCATTACCTAAAGCCAACTACTCAATCATCATAGCATATCTCCAGCAATCAAAACGCCCTTCTGACCAGATTAACTTATCTATCCTCAGTGCTGAAGTCAGCAGGCCCATATTCTTTACATATTCCACAATCCACTACCATTATCGTCAATGCCAAACCTTCTCTGTTACAGTGTTTTGTCAGACGTAAGCGAACATCGTAAATTTGACAGATCTTTAGTTATTTGATTGTATTAGGACGCCCCTCCACTGCTTCGTTAAGTTTCCTAGACTTTAAGTTGATAAAAACACGACTTCTGTTGGTCTAACCTTTCTGGACGTGATCATAACACTCGACCTAGCCACAGACAGCATAGCGATACAAGAAGCCAATAACAATGGGTTACAACGAAGACATCTGCTCAGCAGATTTCCCTCAGTGATTGTGGCTATGCTGGATGCTTACCTAAGGGCCATATCCTCCTCCTGCTCCCTCCCCTGTTTCATCCCTGGGGTTACGAAGTTAGGACCTCCTGTTCTCTCTCATTCATACTGATGATGGCATGAAGGACGCACCTGCCCGTTGAAAATGCATTCAGGATTCTGCGCCATTGATCAACAATAGCATCAGCAATCCCATTCACAACGCCTTCCAGATCACACACTCAGTAGCTTCAACAACTCAACAAGCAAAGGCAATATCATGAGCACTGCCATGCATATCATACGTACTTTCTTCCAACCATAGTCTACCCCTTACATTCTCACAATACCTCAGCCCACTTCAGGCTGCTCAGTCCACCAAACCTATAGGGTTCAACCCACTCCTGGCTGTTCAGTCCACCAAGCCTGGCGGTGTTATTGCTGACAAGAGAAGCTGGATGGAAGAACCCAGTACCATCTTGAGCTCTTCTTATTATAAACTTTATAATCTTCGTCAAGACACACTATCGTGTTAGCAACTAAACTTAACAACTTCTATAAACTTTCACTTTCCTAAATTCACTTACGCCTCCTCCACCTGGTCGCCCTTCTCATCCACTACACAACAGAGACTAAGAGAGAAGGTGCGCTAAAGGGACAGCATAATCATTCTCAGTCCCTCTTGAACCTCTTGTCAACAAGGAACCATATCCCTGGCCTTCCTCAACTGTCTTTAACCATCTCCTACATGTCATCCAACAGCTCGAGATGATAGTGTTGTACCTCCGCCGCCACCGTCAGCTCTTGTAACCTGAGATCCCTCGTCACCAAGCTACAGTAAGCCACTACAACCAGATGTCACTACCAGACACTAACCACTGCATGACTATCCCTTTCCCAGCCACTGTGACTATCGTCCATAATCAGTGTACGATATTTTCTCCTCTTTGTCATCACCCGACGTATCTTTAGCTGAGTAAAGAACATTCATCAGCAGCATTTCTCATTGATATCCAGTCTCCTCCTTGATATCCACCCTGCATATATTTACTCTTTGTCTGCATCAAACATAACAAATCATTAGATGTTCACATTACCGTCATAAGCAGAAAAAATACAGCTACACATATGCAAACGCCCACACAAGTGCAAGGACGAACAAAGAGCAAGTGGAGACAAAGCCTAGATTATGAAATACAGATGTAGTCTACAATTATGTATTCATGCACGCAACTCAAGGAAAGGAGATTACTCAGAGAACGGGCAGTGAAGAATGTAGGGGCATGACGTCTACTGTTTAAAGGCACAGCAGAATACCTGGGTGTAAAGAAGACATAAAATCTCAAAGTGGTTCTATTATCAGTCTTTTCATCACTCGCTGGTGAATCATGTGACTGATGCTGTTTTCAAGTAAGATGCTGCAATTTTCGCCTCGGGACATAAAACGATGTTTTATGTTCACTTAGTTTAATGATTCATGAAATAGTTTCAAGGAACACTAT
>NC_092295.1:12330984-12395984 GCF_036320965.1 Panulirus ornatus
GATCGAGGCCTGAACATGCAGGAGGGTGAAAGGAGGGCAAGGAATAGAGTGAATTGGATCGATGTGGTATACCGGGGTTGACGTGCTGTCAGTGGATTGAATCAGGGCATGTGAAGCGTCTGCGGTAAACAATGGAAAATTGTGTGGGGCCTGTATGTGGAAAGGGAGCTGTGGTTTCGGGCATTATTGCGTGACAGCTGGAGACTAAGTGTGAACGAATGGGGCCTTTGTTATCTTTTCCTAGTGCTACCTCGCACAACTGAGGGGTGAGGGGGATGGTATTCCATGTGTGGCGAGGTGGCGATGGGAATGAATAGGGGCAGACAGTGTGAATTATGTGCTTGGGTATATATGTATGTGTCTGTGTGTGTATATAGATGTGTACATTGAGATGTATAGGTATATATATTTGCGTGTGTGGGCGTGTGTGTTTACATTGTGTATGGGGGTGGGTTGGGCTATTTTCTTTCGTCTGTTTTCTTGCGCTACCTCGCAAACGCGGTAGAGAGCGACATAGCAAAATAAAATAAATAAATATACCTCGCAAACGCGGGAGACAGCGACAAAGTATAAAAAAAAAAAAAGAAAAAAAGAAAAATATATATATATATATATATATATATATATATATATATATATATATATATATATATATATATATATATATATATATATATATGTATATATATATATATATATATATATATATATATATATATATATATATATATATATATATATATATATATATATATATATATATATATATATATATATATATACATATATATATATATATATATATATATATATATATATATATATATATATATATATATATATATATATATATATATATATATATATATATATATACATATATATATATATATATATATATATATATATATATATATATATATATATATATATATATATATATATATATATATATATATATTCTTTTTTTTTGTCGCTGTCTCCCGCGTTTGCGAGGTAGCGCAAGGAAACAGACGAAAGAAATGGCCCAACCCACCCCCATACACATGTATATACATACACGTCCACACATGCAAATATACATACCTACACACCTTTCCATGGTTTACCCCCGACACTTCACATGCCCTAATTCAATCCACTGACAGCACGTCAACCCGGTATACCACATCGATCCAATTCACTCTATTCCTTGCCCTCCTTTCATCCTCCTGCATGTTCAGGCCCCGATGAAACAAAATCTTTTTCACTCCATCTTTCCACCTCCAATTTGGTCTCCCACTTCTCCTCGTTCCCTCCACCTCCGACACATATATCCTCTTGGTCAATCTTTTCTCACTCATTGTCTCCATGTGCCCAAACTATTTCAAAACACCCTCTTCTGCTCTCTCAACCACGCTCTTTTTATTTCCACGCATCCCTCTTACCCTTACGTTACTTACTCGATCAAACCACCTAACACCACACATTGTCCTCAAACATCTCATTTCCAGCACATCCACCCTCCTGCGCACAACTCTATCCATAGCCCACGCCTCGCAACCATACAACATTGTTGGAACCACTATTCCTTCAAACATACCCATTTTTGCTTTCCGACATAATGTTCTCGACTTGCACACATTCTTCAAGGCTCCCAGGATTTTCGCCCCCTCCCCCACCCTATGATCCACTTCCGCTTCCATGGTTCCATCCGCTGCCAGATCCACTTCCAGATATCTAAATCACTACTTCCTCCAATTTTTCTCCATTCAAACTTACCTCCCAATTGACTTGACCCTCAACCCTACTGCACCTAATAACCTTGCTCTTATTCATATTTACTCTTAACTTTCTTCTTTCACACACTTTACCAAACTTAGTCACCAGCTTCTGCAGTTTCTCACATGAATCAGCCACCAGCGATGTATCATCAGCGAACAACAGCTGACTCACATATCAAGCTCTCTCATCCACAACAGACTTCATACTTGCCCCTCTTTCCAGAACTCTTGCATTCACCTCCCTAAAAACCCCATCCATAAACAAATTAAACAACCATGGAGACATCACACACCCCTGCCGCAAACCTACATTCACTGAGAACCAATCACTTTCCTCTCTTCCTACACGTACACATGTATTACATCCTCGATAAAAACTTTTCACTGCTTCTAACAACTTGCCTCCCACACCATATATTCTTAATACCTTCCAGGGAGCATTTCTATGAACTCTATCATATGCCTTCTCCAGATCCATAAATGCTACATGCAAATCCATATATATATATATATATATATATATATATATATATATATATATATATATATATATATATATATATATATATATATATATAATCCCTGAGGATAGGGGAGAAAAAATACTTCCCACGCATTCCTCACTTGTCGTAGAAGGCGACTAAAGGGGACGGGAGCGGGGCACTGAAACCCTCCCCTCCTTGTATTTTCTAAAAGGGGAAACAGAAGAAGGAGTCACGCGAGGAGTGCTCATCCTCCTCGAAGGCTCAGATTGAGGTGTCTAAATGTGTGTGGATGTAACCAAGATGAGAAAAAAGGAGAGATAGGTAGTATGTTTGAGGAAAGGAACCTGGATGTTTTGGCTCTGAGTGAAACGAAGCTCAAGGGTAAAGGGGAAGAGTGGTTTGGGAATGTCTTGGGAGTAAAGACAGGGGTTAGTGAGAGGATAAGAGCAAGGGAAGGAGTAGCAGTACTCAAGAAACATGAGTTCTGGGAGTATGTGAATGAGTATAAGAAAGTAATTCTAGATTGATAAGGGTAAAACTGAAACTTGATGGAGAGCGAGGGGTGATTATTGGTGCATGTGCACCTGGGCATGAGAAGAAAGATCATGAGAGGCAAGTGATTTGGGAGCAGTTGAATGAGTGTGTTAGTGGTTTTGATCCACGAGACCGGGTTATAGTGATGGGTGATTTGAATGCAAAGGTGAGTAATATGGCAGTTGAGATGATAATTGGTATACATGGGGTGTTCAGTGTTGTAAATGGTGAAAATGGTGAAGGGCTTGTAGATTTGTGTGCTGAAAAAGGACTGGTGATTGGGAATACCTGGTTTAAAAAGCGAGATATACATAAGTATAGGTATGTAAGTAGGAGAGATGGCCAGAGAGCGAAATTCGATTACGTGTTAATTGATAGGCGCGCGAAAGAAAGACTTTTGGATGTTGATGTGCTGAGAGTTGCAACTGGACGGATGTCTGATCATTATCTTCTGGAGGCGGAGGTGAACATTTGTAGGGGTTTTCATAAGAGAAAAGAGAATGTTGGGGTGAAGAGAGTGGTGAGAGTAAGTGAGCTTGGGAAGGACATTTGTGCGAGGAAGTACCAGAAGAGACTGAGTACCGAATGGAGAAAGGTGAGAACAAAGGAGGTAAGGGGAATGGGGGAGGAATGGGATGTATTTTGGGAAGCAGTGATGGCTTGCGCAAAAGATGCTTGTGGCATGAGAAGAGTGGGAAGTGGGCTGATTAGAAAGGGTAATGAGTGGTGGGATGAAGAAGTAAGATTATTACTGAAAGACAAGAGAGAGGCATTTGGACGATTTTTGCAGGGAAAAAATGCAAATGAGTGGGAGATGTATAAAAGAAAAAGGCAGGAGGTCAAGAGAAACGTGCAAGAGGTGAAAAAGAGGGCAAATGAGAGTTGGGTGAGAGAGTATCATTAAATTTTACGTAGAAAAAAAAAGATGTTTTGCAAGGAGGTAAATAAAGTGCGTAAGACAAGGGAGCAAATGGGAACTTCAGTGAAGGGGGCTAATGGGGAGGTGATAACAAGTAGTGGTGATGTGAGAAGGAGATGGAGTGAGTATTTTGAAGGTTTGTTGAATGTGTTTGATGATAGAGTGGCAGATATAGGGTGTTTTGGTCGAGGCGGTGTGCAAAGTGAAAGGGTTAGGGAAAATTATTTAGTAAACAGAGAAGAGGTAGTAAAAGCTTTGCAGAAGATGAAAGCCGGCAAGGCAGCAGGTTTGGATGGTATTCCAGTGGAATTTATCAAAAATGGGGGTGACTGTATTGTTGACTGGTTGGTAAGGTTATTTAATGTATGTATGATTCATGGTGAGGTGCCTGAGGATTGGCGGAATGCGTACATAGTGCCATTGTACAAAGGCAAAGTGGATAAAAGTGAGTGCTCAAATTAGAGAGGTATAAGTTTTTTGAGAATTCCTGTTAAATCATATGGGAGGGTATTGATTGAGAAGGTGAAGGCATGTACAAAGCATCAGATTGGGGAAGAGCAGCGTGGTTTCAGAAGTGGTAGAGGATGTGTGTATCAGGTGTTTGCTTTGAAGACTGTATTTGAGAAATGCTTAGAAAAGCAAATGGATTTGTGTGTAGCATTTATGGATCTGGAGAAGGCATATGATAGAGTTGATAGAGATGCTCTGTATAAGGTATTAAGAATATATGGTGTGAGAGGCAAGTTGTTAGAGGCAGTGAAAAGTTTTTATCGAGGATGTAAGGCATGTGTACGTGTAGGAAGAGAGGAAAGTGATTGGTTCTCAGTGAATGTAGGTTTGCGGCAGGGGTTTGTGATGTCTCCATGGTTGTTTAATTTGTTTATGGATGGGGTTGTTAGGGAGGTGAATGCAAGAGTTTTGGAAAAAGTATGGGCAAGTATGCAGTCTGCTGTGGATGAGAGAGCTTGGGAAGTGAGTAAGTTGTTGTTCACTGATGATACAGCGTTGGTGGCTGATTCATGTAAGAAACTGCAGAAGCTGGTGACTGAGTTAGGTAAAGTGTGTGAAAGAAGAAAGTTGAGAGTGAATGTAAATAAGAGCAAGGTTATTAGGTGCAGTAGGGTTGAGGGACAAGTCAATTGGGAGGTAAGTTTGAATGGAGAGAAACTGGAGGAAGTAAAGTGTTTTAGATATGTGGGAGTGGATCTGGCAGCGGTGGAACCATGGAAGCGGAAGTGAATCATCGGGTGGGGAAGGGGGCGAAAATTCTGGGAGCCTTGAAGTATGTTTGGAAGTCGAGAACATTATCTCGGAAAGCAAAAATGGGTATGTTTGAAGGAATAGTGGTTCCAACAATGTTGTATGGCTGCAAGGCGTGGGCTATGGATAGAGTTGTGCGGAGGAGGGTGGATGTGCTGGAAATGAGATGTTTGAGGACAATATGTGGTGCGAGGTGGTTTGACAGAGTAAGTAATGTCAGGGTATGAGAGATGTGTGGAAATAAAAAGAGTGTGGTTGAGAGAGCAGAAGAGGGTGTTTTGAAATGGTTTCGTCACAGGGAGAGAATGAGTGAGGAAAGATTGACCATGAGGATATATGTGTCAGAGGTGGAGGGAACGAGAAGTGGGAGACCAAATTGGAGGTGGAAAGATGGAGTGAAAAAGATTTTGAGTGATCTAGGCCTGAACATGCAGGAGTGCGAAAGGCGTGCAAGGAATAGAGTGAATTGGAACGATGTGGTATATCGCGGTCGACCTGTTGTCAATGGATTGAACCAGGGCATGTGAAGCGTCTGGGGTATACCATGGAAAGCTCTGTGGGGCCTGGATTTGGAAAGGGAGCTCTGGTTTCGGTGCATTATTACATAACAGCTATAGACTGAGTGTGAACGAATGTGGCCTTTGTTTTCTTTTCCTAGCGCTACCTCGCACACATGAGGGGGGAGAGTGATGTTATTCCCTGTGTGGCGAGGTGGCGATGGGAATAGATAAAGGCAGACAGTATGAATTATGTACATGTGTATATATGTATATGTCTCTGTGTGTATATATATGTGTACATTGAGATGTATAGGTATGTATATTTGAGTGTGTGGACGTGTATATATATACATATGTATGGGGGTGGGTTGGGCCATTCTTTCGTCTGTTTCCTTGTGCTACCTCACTAACGTGGGAGACAGCGACAAAGCAAAATAAATAAATAAATAAACATGGTATTGCAGTGGAATTTATTAAAAAAGGGGGTGACTGTATTGTTGACTCGTTCGTCAGGTTATTCATAGTATGTATGACTCATGGTGAGGTGCGTGAGGATTGGCGGATTGCTTGCATAGTGCAATTGTACAAAGGCAAAGGAGATAAAAGTGAGTGCTCAAATTACAGAGGTATATGTTTGCTGAGTATTTCTTGGAAATTATATGGAAGGGTATTGATTGAGAGGGTGAAGGCATGTACAGAGCATCGGATTGGGGAAGCGCAGTGTGGATCAGGTGTTTGCTTTGAAGAATGTATGTGAGAAATACTTAGAAAAGCATATAGATTTGTTTGGAGCATTTATGGATCTGGAGAAGGCATATGATAGGGTTGACAGACATGCTCTGTGGAAGGTATTAAGAATATATGGTGTGGGAGGTAAGTCATTCGAAGCAGTGAAAAGTTTTTTTCAAGGATATAAGGCATGTGTACATGTAAGAAGAGAGGAAACTGATTGGTTCTCAGTGAATGTTGGTTTGCGGCAGGGGTGCGTGATGTCTCGATGGTTGTTTAATTTGTTTATGGATGGGGTTGTTAGGAAGGTGAATGCAAGAGTCCTGGAAAGAGGGGCAAGTATGCAGTCTCTTGAGGATGAGAGACCTTGGGAAGTGAGTCAGTTGTTGTTCGCTGATGATACAGCGCTGATAACTGATTTGGGGGAGAAACTGCAGAAGCTGGTGACTAAGTTTAGTAAAGTGTGGGAGAAGAAAGCTGAGAGTAAATTTGAATAAGAGCAAGATTAATATTTACAGTAGGGTTGAGGGACAAGTCAACTGGGGGGTAAGTTTGAGTGTAGAAAAACTGGAGGATGTGAAATGTTTTAGATATCTGGGATTGGATTTGATAGCGATGGAACCATGGAAGCGGAAGTGATTCATAGGGTAGGGGAGGGGGCGAAAGTTCTGGGAGCCTTGAAAAAGATATGGAAGTCGAGAACGTTATCTTGGATAGCAAAAATGGGTACGTTTGAAGAAATAGTGGCTCCAAAAATGATATATGGTTGCGAGGCGTGGGCTATATATAGAGTGGTGCGGAGGAGGGTGGATGTTGTGGAAATGAGATGTTTGTGGACAATATGTAGTATGGGGTGGTTTGATCGACTAAGTAATGAAAGGGTAAGAGAGATGTGTGGTAATAAAAAGAGTGTGGTTGAGAGAGCAGAAGAGGGTGTTTTGAAATGGTTTGGTCACATGGAAAGAATGAGTGAGTAAAGATTGTCAAAGAGGAAATTTATAAATTAGAGGTGGAAAGATGTTGTGAAAAAGATTTTGAGTGATCGGGGCCTGAACATGCAGGAGGGTGAAAGGCGTGCAAGGAATAGAGTGAATTGAAACGATGTGGTATACCGGGGTCGACGTGATGTCAATAGATTGAACCAGGGAATGTGAAGCGTCTGGGTTAAACCATGGAAAGTTCTATGGGGCCTGGATGTGTAAAGGGAGCTGTGGTTTAAGTGCATTGTACATGACAGCTAGAGACTGAGTGTGAACGAATGTGGCCTGTGTTGTCTTTTCCTAGCGCTATCTCGCGCGCGTGTTGGGAGGAGGGGGTTGCCATTTCATGTAGCGGGGTGGCGATAGAAATGGAGAAAGGCAGCAAGTATGAATTATGTATGTGTCTGAGTGAGGTGAATGCAAGAGTATCGGAAAGAGTACCAAGTATTCAGTCTGTTGTGGATGAGAGAGCTTGGGAAGTGAGTCAGTTGTTGTTCGCCGATGATACAGCGCAGGTGGCTGATTCGGGTGAGAAACTGCAGAAGCTTGTAACTGAGTTTTGTAAAGTGTGTGAAAGAAGAAAGCTGAGAGTAAATGTGAATAAGAGCAAGGTTATTAGGTACAGTAGGGTTGATTAACAAGTCAACTGGGAGATAAGTTGGAATGGAGAAAAACTGGAGGAAGTGAGGTGTTTCAGATATCTGGGAGTGGATTTGACAGCGGATCGAACCATGGAAGTGGAAGTGAGTCACAGGGTGGGTAGGGGGCGAAAGTTCTGGGATCGTTGAAAAATGTGTGGAAAGCGAGAACATTATCTCGGAAAGCAAAAATGGGTATATTTGAAGGAATAGTTGTTCCAACAATGTTGTATGGTTGCGAGGCGTGGGCTATAGATAGAGTTGTGCGGAGGAGGGTGGATGTGATGGAAATGAGATGTTTGAGGACAATATGTGGTGTGAGGTGGTATGATCGAGTAAGAACTTTCCATGGTTTACCCCAGACCCTTCGCATGCCCTGGTTCAATCCATTGACAGCACGTCGACCCCGGTATACCACATCGTTCCAATTCACTCTATTCCTTGCACTCCTTTCACCCTCCTGCAAGTTCAGGCCCCGATCACTCAAAATCTTTTGCACTCCATCTTTCCACCTCCAATTTGGTTTTCCACTTCTCGTTCCTTCCACCTTCGACACATATATCCTCTTGGTCAATCTTTCCTCACTCATTCTCTCCATGTGACCAAACCATCTCTTCTGCTCTCTCAACCACACTCATTTTATTACCACACATCTCTCCTACCTTATTATTACTTACTCGATCAAACCACCTCACACCACACATTGTCCTCAAACATCTCATTTCCAGCACATCCACCCTCCTCCGCACAACTCTATCTATAGCCCGCTCCTCGGAACCACATAACATTGTTGGAACCACTGTATATATATATGTATACGCTGAGATGTATAGATATATATATATGCGTGTGTGGACGTGTATGTATAATGTGTATGTGGGTGGGTTGGGCCATTCTTTCGTCTGTTCCCTTGCGCAACTTCGATAACGCAGGAGACAGCGACGAAGTATAATAAAAAGAAAAGAATATAAAGTATATATGTATACACTATTCATCTATTTATTCATTTTATTTATTTATTTATTATAAACGCCCACACACGCACATATATATACATATACATACACAGATATACATATTCATACATGCTGCCTTCATCCATTTTCACCGCCACCCCGATGCATATGAAATGGTATCCCCACCTCCCCTCCCCCCGCGAGCGAGCGAGGAGGTGCTAGGAAAAGACAACAAAGGCCTACATTCGTTCACACTCAGTCTCTAGATGTCATGTAAATTGCACTGAAACCACATCTCCCTTTCCACATCCAGGCCCCACAGAACCTTCCATGGTTTGCCCCAGACGCTTCACATTCCCTAGTTCAATCCATTGACAACTCGTCGACCCCGGTGTACGACATGGTTCCAATCCACTCTATTCCTTGCACGCCTTTCACCCTTCTGTATGTTCAGGCCCCGATCACACAAAATCTTTTTCACTCCATCCTTCCACCTCCAATTTGGTCTCCCACTTCTCGTTCCCTCCACCTCTGACACATATACCCTCTTTTTCAATCTTTCCTCACTCATTCTCTCCATATGACCAAACTACTTCAATACACCCTCTTCTACTCTCTCAACCACACTTTTTATTTCCACACATCTCTCATACCCTTTCATTACTTACTCGATCAAACCACTTCACACCACATACTGTCCTCAAACATCTCATTTCCTACACATCCACCCTCCTCCGCACAACCCTATCTATGGCCTATCTCACAACACTTTTGGAACCACCCATTTTTGCTCTCCGAGATAACGTTCTCGCCATCCACACATTCTTTAACACTCCAAGCACCCCCTCCCCCACCCTGTGACTCACTTCTGCTTCCATGGTTACATCCGCTGCTAACTACACTCTCAGATATCTCAAACACTTCACTTACTCCAATGTAACCTTGCTCATATCCACATTTACGCTCAGCTTTCTTCTTTCACACACTTTACCAAACTCAGTCACTAACTTTTGTAATTTCTCACCCGGATCAGCTACCAGCGCTGAACCATAATCGAACAACAACTGACTCACTTCCCAAGCCCTCTCATCCACAACAGACTGCTTACTTGCTCCTCTCTCCAGAACTCTTGCATTCACCTTCCTAAAAACCCCGTCCATAAACAAATTAAACAAACATGGAGACATCATGCACCCCTGCCGCAAACCGATATTTACGGGGAACCAATCACTTTCCTCTCTTCCTACTCGTACACATGCCTTACTTCCCCGATAAAAAGTTTTCACTGCATCTAGCAACTTACCTACCACTGCACATACTCTTGATAACTTCGACAGAGCATCTCTACAAACTCTATCATATTCCTTCTCCAGATCCATAAATGCTACATACAAATCCATTTATTTTTCTAAGTATTTCTCACATACATTCTTCAAAGCAAACACCTGATTCACACATCCTCTACCACTACTGAAACCACACTGCTCTCCTCAGTCTAATGCTCTTTACATGCCTTCACCCTCTCAGTCAGTACCCTTCCATATAATTTTCCAGGAATACTCAACAAACTTATACCTCTGTAATTTGAACACTCACCTTATCGCCTTTGCCTTCGTACAATCGCACTATATATGCATTGCGCCAATCCTCAGGCACTTCACCATGAGCCATATATACGTTGAATATCCTTACCAACCAATCCACAACACAGTCACCCACTTTTTTGGATAAATTCCATTGCAATACCATCCAAGACCACTGCCTTGCCGGCTTTCATCTTCCGCAAAGCTTTCACTACCTCTTCTCTGTTTACCAAATCATTCTCCCTGACTCTTCTCACTTCACACACCACTTCAACCAAAACACCTTATATCTCCCACTCTATCATCAAATACATTCAACAAACCTTCAACATACTCACTCCTCCTCCCTCTCACTTCACCACTATTTGTTATTACACCGTCATTAGACCTCTTCACCTATGTTCCCATTTGTTCTCTTGTCTTACGCACTTTATTCACCTCCTTCCAAAACATCTTTTTACTTTCCCTAAACGTTTATGATACTCTCACCTCAACTCTCATTTGACATCTTTTCCACCTTTTGCACATTTCTCTTGACCTCCTGCCTCTTTCTTTTATACATCGCCCAGTCATTTGCATTATTTCCCTGCAAAAATCGACCAAATGCTTCTCTCTCTTCCCTTTCACTAAAAATCTTCCTTCTTCATCACACCACTCACTACCACTTCTAATTTGCCCACCTCGCTTGCTTCTCATGCCAAAGGCATCTTTTGCCCGAACCATCACTGCTTCCCTAAATACCTCCCATTCTTCCCCCACCCCCTTACGTCATTTGCTCTCACCTTTTTCATTCTGCACTCAATCTCTCCTGGTACTTCGTCACACAAGTCTCCTTTCCAAGCTCACTTACTCTTACCACTCTCTTCTCCCCAACATTCTCTCTTGTTTTCTGAGAAACTCTACATATCTTCATCTTCGCCTCCACAAGATAATGATCAGACATCCCTCCAGTTGACCCACTCAGCAAATTAACATCCAAAAGTTTCTCTTTCACGCGCCTATCAATTAACACGTAATCCAAAAACGCTCTCTGGCCATCTCTCCTACTTACATACGTATACTTATGTATATCTCGCTTTTTAAACCAGGTATTCCCAATCAAGTCCTCTTTCAGCGTACAAATTTAGAAGCTCTTCACCATTTCCATTTACAACACTGAACATCCCATATACACCAATTACACCCTATACTGCCATATTACTCAACTTTGCATTCAAATCACCCACCACTATAAACTATAATACTCAAACTAATACCTCTGTAATTTAAGCTCTCACTTTCTCCCCTATCCCCAGGGATACCAAATGGCGTCCTAGCTTCTTCTCCTCGATGTATATCAACTGACTGCTATATTTCTCTCTTGTGTCTCCCCTAATGATGTGATTATGACACGAAAGTGTACTTGGGAACCTTTTCGTGTTTCATTTTCCCTTTGGACTCATAGGAATATCTTGATCACGCGCAAAATTGTGATCCTTTCCAATATATATATATATATATATATATATATATATATATATATATATATATATATATATATATATATATATATATATATATATATATATATATATATATATATATATATATATATATATATATATATATATATATATATATATATATATATATATATATATTTATATATATATCCCTGGGGATAGGGGAGAAAGAATACTTCCCACGTATTCCCTGCGTGTCGTAGAAGGCGACTAAAAGGGAAGGGAGCGGGGGGCTGGAAATCTTCCCTTCTCATTTTTTTTTTAATTTTCCTAAAGAAGGAACAGAGAAGGGGGCCAAGTGAGGATTTCCCTCAAACGCCCAGCCCACTGTTCTTAACGCTACCTCGCTAATGCGGGAAATGGCGAATAGTATAAAAGAAAAGAAAGAAAAAAGATATATATATATATATATATATATATATATATATATATATATATATATATATATATATATATATATATATTTTTTTTTTTTTTCCTATTTTCACTGTCTCCCGCGTTTGCGAGGTAGCGCAAGGAAACAGACGAAAGAAATGGCCCAACCCACCCCCATACACATGTATATACATACGTCCACACACGCAAATATACATACCTACACAGCTTTCCATGGTTTACCCCAGACGCATCTCATGCCCAGATTCAACCCACTGACAGCACGTCAACCCCGGTATACCACATCGATCCAATTCACTCTATTCCTTGCCCTCCTTTCACCCTCCTGCATGTTCAGGCCCCGATCACACAAAATCTTTTTCACTCCATCTTTCCACCTACACTTTGGTCTCCCACTTCTCCTCGTTCCCTCCACCTCCGACACATATATCCTCTTGGTCAATCTTTCCTCACTCATTCTCTCAATGTGCCCAAACCATTTCAAAACACCCTCTTCTGCTCTCTCAACCACGCTCTTTTTATTTCCACACATCTCTCTTATCCTTACGTTACTTACTCGATCAAACCACCTCACACCACACATTGTCCTCAAACATCTCATTTCCAGCAAATCCATCATCCTGCGCACAACTCTATCCACAGCCCACGCCTCGCAACCATACAACATTGTTGGAACCACTATTCCTTCAAACATACCCATTTTTGCTTTCCGAGATAATGTTCTCGACTTCCACACATTCTTCAAGGCTCCCAGAATTCTCGCCCCCTCCCCCACCCTATGATCCACTTCCGCTTCCATGGTTCCATCCGCTGCCAGATCCACTCCCAAATATCTAAAACACTTTACTTCCTCCAGTTTTTTTCCACTCAAACTTACGTCACAATTGACTTGACCCTTAACCCTACTGTACCTAATAACCCTGCTCTTATTCACATTTACTCTTAACTCTCTTCTTTCACACACTTTACCAAACTCAGTCACCAGCTTCTGCAGTTTCTCACTTGAATCAGCCACCAGCGCTGTATCATCAGCGAACAACAACTGACTCACTTCCCAAGCTCTTTCATCCCCAACAGACTTCATACTTGCCCCTCTTTACAAAACTCTTGCATTCACCTCCCTAGCAACCCCATCCATAAACAAATTAAACAACCATATATATATATATATATATATATATATATATATATATATATATATATATATATATATATATATATATATATATATATATATATATATATATATATATATATATATATATTTATTCTTTTTTTTTTTTTTACTTTGTCGCTGTCTCCCGCGTTTCCGTGGTAGCCCAAGGAAACAGACGAAAGAAATGGCCCAACCCACCCCCATACACATGTATATACATACGTCCACACGCGCAAAATATACATACCTACACAGCTTTCCATGGTCTACCCCAGACGCTTCACATGCTCTGATTCAATCCACTGACAGCACGTCAACCCCGGTATACCACATCGCTCCAATTCACTCTATTCCTTGCCCTCCTTTCACCCTCCTGCATGTTCAGGCCCCGATCACACAAAATCTTTTTCACTCCATCTTTCCACATCCAATTTGGTCTCCCTCTTCTCCTCGTTCCCTCCACCTCCGACACATATATCCTCTTGGTCAATCTTTCCTCACTCATTCTCTCCATGTGCCCAAACCATTTCAAAACACCCTCTTCTGCTCTCTCAACCACGCTCTTTTTATTTCCACACATCTCTCTTACCCTTACGTTACTTACTCGATCAAACCACCTCACACCACACATTGTCCTCAAACATCTCATTTCCAGCACATCCATCCTCCTGCGCACAACTCTATCCATAGCCCACGCCTCGCAACCATACAACATTGTTGGAACCACTATTCCTTCAAACATACCCATTTTTGCTTTCCGAGATAATGTTCTCGACTTCCATACATTCTTCAAGGCTCCAGAATTTTCGCCCCCTCCCCCACCCTATGATCCACTTCCGCTTCCATGGTTCCATCCGCTGCCAGATCCACTCCCAGATATCTAAAACACTTCACTTCCTCCAGTTTTTCTCCATTCAAACTCACCTCCCAATTGACTTGACCCTCAACCCTACTGTACCTAATAACCTTGCTCTTATTCACATTTACTCTTAACTTTCTTCTTTCACACACTTTACCAAACTCAGTCACCAGCTTCTGCAGTTTCTCACATGAATCAGCCACCAGCGCTGTATCATCAGCGAACAACAACTGACTCACTTCCCAAGCTCTCTCATCCCCAACAGACTTCATACTTGCCCCTCTTTCCAAAACTCTTGCATTCACCTCCCTAACAACCCCATCCATAAACAAATTAAACAACCATGGAGACATCACACACCCCTGCCGCAAACCTACATTCACTGAGAACCAATCACTTTCCTCTCTTCCTACACGTACACATGCCTTACATCCTCGATAAAAACTTTTCACTGCTTCTAACAACTTGCCTCCCACACCATATATTCTTAATACCTTCCACAGAGCATCTCTATCAACTCTATCATATGCCTTCTCCAGATCCATAAATGCTACATACAAATCCATTTGCTTTTCTAAGTATTTCTCACATACATTCTTCAAAGCAAACACCTGATCCACACATCCTCTACCACTTCTGAAACCACACTGCTCTTCCCCAATCTGATGCTCTGTACATGCTTTCACCCTCTCAATCAATACCCTCCCATATAATTTACCAGGAATACTCAACAAACTTATACCTCTGTAATTTGAGCACTCACTCTTATCCCCTTTGCCTTTGTACAATGGCACTATGCACGCATTCCGCCAATCCTCAGGCACCTCACCGTGAGTCATACATACATTAAATAACCTTACCAACCAGTCAACAATACAGTCACCCCCTTTTTTAATAAATTCCACTGCAATACCATCCAAACCTGCTGCCTTGCCGGCTTTCATCTTCCGCAAAGCTTTTACTACCTCTTCTCTGTTTACCAAATCATTTTCCCTAACCCTCTCACTTTGCACACCACCTCGACCAAAACACCCTATATCTGCCACTCTATCATCAAACACATTCAACAAACCTTCAAAATACTCACTCCATCTCCTTCTCACATCACCACTACTTGTTATCACCTCCCCATTTGCGCCCTTCACTGAAGTTCCCATTCGCTCCCTTGTCTTACGCACTTTATTTACCTCCTTCCAGAACATCTTTTTATTCTCCCTAAAATTTAATGATACTCTCTCACCCCAACTCTCATTTGCCCTTTTTTTCACCTCTTGCACCTTTCTCTTGACCTCCTGTCTCTTTCTTTTATACGTCTCCCACTCAACTGCATTTTTTCCCTGCAAAAATCGTCCAAATGCCTCTCTCTTCTCTTTCACTAATACTCTTACTTCTTCATCCCACCACTCACTACCCTTTCTAATCAACCCACCTCCCACTCTTCTCATGCCACAAGCATCTTTTGCGCAATCCATCACTGATTCCCTAAATACATCCCATTCCTCCCCCACTCCCCTTACTTCCATTGTTCTCACCTTTTTCCATTCTGTACTCAGTCTCTCCTGGTACTTCCTCACACAAGTCTCCTTCCCAAGCTCACTTACTCTCACCACCCTCTTCACCCCAACATTCACTCTTTTTTTCTGAAAACCCATACAAATCTTCACCTTAGCCTCCACAAGATAATGATCAGACATCCCTCCAGTTGCACCTCTCAGCACATTAACATCCAAAAGTCTCTCTTTCGCGCGCCTGTCAATTAACACGTAATCCAATAACGCTCTCTGGCCATCTCTCCTACTTACATAAGTATACTTATGTATATCTCGCTTTTTAAACCAGGTATTCCCAATCATCAGTCCTTTTTCAGCACATAAATCTACAAGCTCTTCACCATTTCCATTTACAACACTGAACACCCCATGTATACCAATTATTCCCTCAACTGCCACATTACTCACCTTTGCATTCAAATCACCCATCACTATAACCCGGTCTCGTGCATCAAAACCACTAACACACTCATTCAGCTGCTCCCAAAACACTTGCCTCTCATGATCTTTCTTCTCATGCCCAGGTGCATATGCACCAATAATCACCCATCTCTCTCCATCAACTTTCAGTTTTACCCATATTAATCGAGAATTTACTTTCTTACATTCTATCACGTAC
This sequence comes from Panulirus ornatus, assembly GCF_036320965.1. Lineage (NCBI taxonomy): Eukaryota > Metazoa > Arthropoda > Malacostraca > Decapoda > Palinuridae > Panulirus > Panulirus ornatus. Next base: position 12,347,414 of record NC_092295.1, read on the forward strand.
TCCCACAACTCCTGTTTCAGGAGTACTGCTACTCCTTCCCTTGCTCTTGTCCTCTCACTAACCCCTGACTTTACTCCCAAGACATTCCCAAACCACTCTTCCCCTTCACCCTTGAGCTTCGTTTCACTCAGAGCCAAAACATCCAGGTTCCTTTCCTCAAACATACTACCTATCTCTCCTTTTTTCACATCTTGGTTACATCCACACACATTTAGGCACCCCAATCTGAGCCTTCGAGGAGTATGAGCACTCCCCGCGTGACTCCTTCTTCTGTTTCCCATTTTAGAAAGTTAAAAAAAATACAAGGAGGGGAGGATTTCTGGCCCCCCGCTCCCGTCCCCTCTAGTCGCTTTCTACGACACGCGAGGAATGCGTGGGAAGTATTCTTTCACCCCTATCCCCAGGGATAATATACATATATATATATATATACACATACACACACATACACACACACACGCACATACACACACACACACACACATACATATATATACATATGAAAAATGTAAGAAACAATTTAGAAAACTGAAACTTCTAGCTTGAAATGAAAAGAAAAAAATGAATGTCACATAATGGTTCAACCTCTGGCTATGGAAAAAGGAAATGTTTAATTTATTTACACAAAAGTCAATAGTAGTTCTCATCAATTTAACCACTGTATCAATAAGCTTCAATGTCTAAGCTACATTTTTTCCAATTTCACTATTTTCTTGTCAAAGCACCATGTATGAAAACTATCACTCCAGTAACACAACTATAAACATTTACTTCCCCTTTAAAAAAGTTCTGGGGAAGTCTGTCTCGATACACTGCGGGACACTACCACCTGACGAGGTTTGTGTTGCAATGGTTTTTGATTCACAAACGTAGTAGCATCACTGGTGGCCAAGGTAGTTCCGTTGGCGAAGAGGAGCTCATGAAACATGTCGGAAAGCATGCTACTGCAGGCAGGAGTGAAGGCTGATGCAAACTTCAGATGGCAAAGAAACTGGAGGCACCACATCAGGCAAGAGGACGAGGCAGCTCCCGCCAGTCCTTTAAGTTCCCAACGGCCTCACAGCACTCATGTGACGCAGCAGCATAGTGCACTCCAAATTGACATCCTTTCCGCAGTGATCATCTCCTCAAACGTGGACGTAATGGGTCGTGAATCACCCGTGTTTCTAGTCCTGCACCTCTTTCGATGTGTGGCCCTCCTGGCTGATCGACCGCATCATCTTCTTGTCTCCTGAAATATGACAGGCTTCGAAGGGTGTAATAAGGGACAATTTTGTCTGACGTATATATATATATATATATATATATATATATATATCATTTGTTCACATTGTTGCGCGTGATATATTACTTGCTGATAATCACACCTAAAAGGAAACACGATAAGTACCGTAATGCACTTTCGTGTAATGATCACATCGCCACGTGAGATACAGGATTTAGATAGAAGACTTAGAACAGATTTTGTATATAAAGAAAATGTGAGCTATGACGCTTTTGGTAAAAATGTGTTTCCTGTTGGTGATGTTCGAGTCTGGCATCATGCCTGTCATAAAAATTTTATGTGGACAAGGCAGGAAACTGTTTATAAATTTTGCCTTCGACAAAGCTATCTAGTTTGTATAGAGCTTCACTCATACTCATGTCTCGCAAAGAGGATGAAGTGTTACCTTGGAGTGTATGAGTTCCTTAAAAGTATGAATGTGTCAGCTGCTATAGTTAGTGTTTGATGTATGTGTTCGATCAGAGTGTCTACTGTTAATACTGACTGCCTCTGACGGTATGTGCAGCATATAAAGTAAATGGCTTTTCAATTTGCCTTCATGTTTTAGTATCGCGAGGGCGACAGAGCAAGTATGAAGCTAGAGGAGAGACGGAGGCAGAAAGTAACGTGTCTGACCTGTTGTTGGGGATCTGTGAACTGTTTAATATTAATGCTTATTTTGCTCTAAAGCTTTTACGATTAAGCCTGTCTTTTTACCTGTTCCCTGTGAAATGAGTGTTTGGTATCACGTCCTAAAGAGAGAGCAGTGGTCATCCCAGTGAAGGTTGTGAATGGGAGGCTGAAACCCTCCGTGGCGAGCACTTTGCTCAGCCTAGAGGTTGACACGATGATTAGCGTAACTGGAGACTGTCTTGGTCATACAGAGGAGGATCAGTGTTGCTTCTGGCATACGTGGTACAGAACACAGTAGATCCATGTTGTATATGTCGCTTAACATATATGAAATGTTGTAAGTGAGGTGGGGTAAGGAGGACGTAAGAGCCCACGAGAATAGCTACATCTTAGAAATGACATAGTAAGACGACTGACGAGATCTGAGGCCAGTGTCGAATCTTGTGACCACTGCTGATGGAGGTACCATTTGACAAGACACCAAAAGACGTTCCTCCTCCAGGCAGGTGGCAATAAGATGTCTGTTATTGCAGTAGTGGAGTACGTTGGGCTGGATATTTCTGATCATCTGTAGTTCTGAGCATTCTATCTTCCTGGCTGGCCTGAAATCGATATGATAAGCTGCCTTGCCCCCGTTTGAATCTTTAACTTGAATATTGAACGAGTGATGGGTTTCGGGACGTGCGCGGTTGGAAATCAAGAAAATGTCGAGTGGGGAAGCTAGGAAGGGGAACGAATCTTCAAACACGGCATTAATTTCACTGTTGTTGGAATTAGTGTTCGAAAGTAGGAATCATCGAGGGAAGGGGAGTTGTCAGGGTCGAACTCAAGTGCGCCAGTAGGGAGACTAGGTCTGACACTGGGGCTGTAGCAGGGGAAAAGAGCCACTTGGGACTAAGAGTGGGTGGAGGTGATGGGTCGAGGTGGTCGAGAACCACTGACTGAGGGGGAAGGGAAAGGATGGAGGCGGTGGAGGTAGTTCAGGTGCCGTTCTGGAAAGCTAATACAGGGTAGCTGGGAGAGCAGGCGTCTAGGGTCAGGAGGAGCAGACAGGGGATGGCAGGATTTGTGGAGGGATGGACATCAAAGGTCAGCGGAGATATGGGGAGTCTCTGTTGTTGGTAGGTTTTTGTGAACCAGTAAGGCGTTGAAGATTCTGTCACACTCGAGTAAGATCACCATGGTAGAAGTAGATGGCCTTCAGGTAGCGCCTGTGTGCATTGTTGCCTGGAGGGAGGAAGTCAGAAGCGGTGGGACAGGGGACGTGTGCTGGTGTGAGAGAAGGCTTGGTAGTGCAAGCTACCGTATAAGGTTTACATCAAGAGGAAGCAGAGGTGGGTGAGGAAGGAGAATGAGTGTGACATTGCCTGACTGCGTCCACAGTCTATGCAGCTCAGAAACTGGGATTGGCACTGTCCAAAATCGTGGCCAAGTATGGCATCTGAAGCATTGAGTCATTTCAGGTTCAAACTTTACGTGTTTGGCTGAAACCGAGACCATTAGAGACAAAAACTCTAAGAGAGAGAGAGAGAGAGAGAGAGAGAGAGAGAGAGAGAGAGAGAGAGAGAGGATAGACGTCTTGGGAGATTAAATCATTTAATTCCTAGCGAACGGCTTCGAACAGGTCTGTACTTACTGGAAACTACAACTACATCAGTTTACGATCGATCTGCTTCGTCTATCTCTTTGGGGTTGAGGTTTAAGAGTCACCATAGGGTCATCGACGTTGTGAGCCAAAACAGTTCAACTGGTCTGAAGGTGGTGGCCCGAGAAAGGCTGAAAACCTTCGCTATCTACGGACTTACGACGGAAGTTGGTAAAAACTTGACTAAACCAGTGATGAAGCTGCAGGCAGGTTTTGTTCTAGTGTTTGTTCTGCTGGTTTTGTATTACTCTTGGGCGGTTTGTATGTACGTGGCTTTGAGTGCCGCGGTAGAGAGGGTGGGGAAGAGAGCCACGGCTTCACAAACGTAACGTGAATGTCAGGAGGAGGAGGGAACACCGAGGTGGTATGAGGGTCAGCGGACACAATCGTCCGGTGACATCTATCCTTTGCAAACAAGCATCAAACGTAGGAGTAGCTTCTGTATGTGTGTGCTGAACTTTACGCTCTGGGGTCCTGCCTACTGCAAGGCGGAGGACAGGTTCAGGGACCTCCGGGACGATTCGCCCACCAGTACACATTGGGCATGTGACACAAGGCCCATATTGCCGTCAATGAGTGACATCCCCCAGCCAGTAATGTGAGGCAAGCAGGAGAGGGATGTGTGATGACTGCTGGTGATGAATAGTGGATGAATGGGGATGATTTAGTGGTGATGAACAGTGGATGAGTAGGGATGACTTGGTGTTGATGAACAGTGAATGAATGGGGATGACTTGGTGGTGATGAACAGTGGATGAATGGGAATGACTTGGTGGTGATGAACAGTGGATGAATGGGGATGACTTGGTGGTGATGAACAGTGGATGAATGGGAATGACTTGGTGGTGATGAACAGTTAATGAATGGGGATGACTTTGTGGTGATGAATAGTGGATGAATGGGGATGACTTGGAAGGGATGAACAGTGGATGAATGGAGATGACGTGGTGGGGATGAATAGTGGATGAATGGGGATGACTTGGTGGTGATGAACAATGGATGAATGGGGATGACTTGGTGGTGATGAACAGTGGATGAATGAAGATGACGTGGTGGGGATGAATAGTGGATGAATGGGGATGACTTGGTGGTGATGAACAATGGATGAATGGGGATGACTTGGTGGTGATGAACAGTGGATGAATGGGGATGACTTGGTGGTGATGAACTGTGGATGAATGGGGATGACTTGGTGGCGATGAACAGTGGATGAATGGGGATGACTTGGTGGTGATGAACAGTGGATGAATGGGAATGACTTGGTGGTGATGAACAGTTAATGAATGGGGATGACTTTGTGGTGATGAATAGTGGATGAATGGGGATGACTTGGAAGGGATGAACAGTGAATGAATGGAGATGACGTGGTGGGGATGAATATTGGATGAATGGGGATGACTTAGTTGGGATGAACAGTGCATGAATGGGGATGACTTTGTGGTGATGAACAATGGATGAATGGGGATGACTTAGTGGAGATCCTGCACAGCACGAAGTAGTACATGGCCGAGGCGAGGTTGTGATGAGATGAGCAGACGCCGAGGGCTGGTTAAGGCTCCACTGTGTGTCGTCCCTCCTGCGGCAGTGTCTGATGCAGAGTGGAGCAATCGTGATCCCTACCTTAGGCAATCGATGCAACAGTGACTCCCAGCAGTAAACGTACCACGGGGGAAGGCAGCCCGCTCCCACCGCTTCTCAGATGGTCTGTGCAGCGAGGCGACCTGCGTCAAGTCAGCGGTTAAGCTCCTGTATATCTAATGAATGTAGTGAGGAGTGATCTCTCGAGCTATCACAGTTTTGAAGAGAGAACTAAAACAGTTGATTCTTGCATGGAACGTCAGGCATCTTCCCTGAATATGTGCACCACTAAGTGTCTGCAGTGTACACAACACAGCTGAGGCTAGTGGATGTGGCTGGTTGATTAGGTGTCTGGGCTATAAATCTACCAGCTGCTAGGGTCATTAAAACCATCATTCTCAAGCTATCTCCACCAACTGAAAAATCCCTGACGACATCTTTAGGTGTCAAGGATGATTATAGAACCACATTACACTCTACCTATGTATGGTCCTTGTGGCTCATAAGCTAAGACATATTCATGTACTACATGACACTGCTGACTTGTGTATGTACTGCAAACCCCAACAGACATTCTCAAGGCCAGTACTCTTCATCATAAGTACTGTAATACATATCATAAAGGTGTTTGATACACGTCGTACAAATAATATCAAGACCGTCTAGTCCCCTGGGGTGAACTGCTGTTTCCAGCAGTCCTTGTTGCGACATCTGGAACCTCTGGTCGAGCGAAAACTTATGTGATGTGTCACAAATCAATAAACGTGTTCTCATTATCTCGTACACGCAATCCTAAAACTAATATCAATTCAATATCTACGTTTATGGTTTAAATATTCTACTGATCATGAAAGGTCTGGAGACTTAGAAGATATTTGAAGTGAGGAACGTTATTCTGGGTTAACCTTGGCTGTAGGTGACCTCTGACCTGATAAAACCGAGTCAACACTTTCAAGGTCTGGTGTTGATCTGAAGTTGTTTGTTGACCAAGGCGCTCACTTAATTACTGAGAAAGTGGGGCGAATCACAGGTGGACGAGGCTTCTGTATGACCAGGATGATACGGTGTGAGGGGGTGGTCATCATCCGAACTTCCTTCTAGTGGCAAATACGATAACTAGTATAACATTTATCAACACTGCCTCCATTACACTGTGCTTTTGAAAGCAATGATCATCGTTGTGAGGGATATATAAACCACCACCAAAATGGGATTGAATATAAGCTCTCCGGGTGATTCACGTCATCATATATGAGGTTTGAATCGACATTACTGAACTCACTTGACTACATCATCCAGCACCAGTGGAACTCTCGATAATGATTCGTCTCTATACTGAAAACCAGTACGAAATATACATCTAAATTAATGACATCAATATTACGAATGAAATATATATTTAGGCTAATGACATCGATATAACGAATTAAGTGGTTTTGACAGGAAAATGACTTGATTTTACGGGACTTCAATAATACATTTTTATCATATTACTCCGTGAATCTTTTTGGTTATATATATATATATATATATATATATATATATATATATATATATATATATATATATATTTATTTTCCTTTGTCGCTGTCTCCCGCTTTACCGAGGTAGCGCAAGGAAACAGACGAAAGAATGGCCTAACCCACCCATATATATATGTATATACATACACTTCCACACACGCAAAAATATTCGTTCATACTCAGTCTCTCGCTGCAACGCAATAATGCCCGAAACCACAGCTCCCTTTCCACATCCAGGCCCCACACAACTTTCCATGGTTTAGCCCAGACGCTTCACATGCCCTGATTCAATCCACTGACAGCACGTCAACCCCGGTATACCACATCCATCCAATTCACTCTATTCCTTGCCCTCCTTTCACCCTCCTGCATGTTCAGGCACCGATCACACAAAATCTTTTTCACTCCATCTTTCTACCTCCAATTTCGTCTACCACTTCTCCTCGTTCCCTCCACCTCCGACACACCCTCTTGGTCAATCTTTCCTCACTCATTCTCTCGATGTGCCCAAACCACTTCAAAACACCCTCTTCTGCTCTCTCAACCACGCTCTTTTTATTTCCACACATCTCTCTTACCCTTACGTTACTTACTCGATCAAACCACCTCACACCACACATTGTCCTCAAACATCTCATTTCCAGCACATTAACCCTCCTGCGCACAACTCTATCCATAGCCCACGCCTCGCAACCATACAACATTGTTGGAACCACTATTCCTTCAAACATACCCATTTTTGCTTTCAGAGATAATGTTCTCGACTTCCACACATTCTTCAAGGCTCCACGGATTTTCACCCCCTCCCCCACCCTATGATTCACTTCCGCTTCCATGGTTCCATCCGCTGCCAGACACATTCCCAGATATCTAAAACACTTTACTTCCTCCAGTTTTTCTCTATTCAAACTTACCTCCCAATTGACTTGACCCTCAACCCTACTGTACCTAATAACCTTGCTCTTATTCACATTTACTCTTAACTTTCTTCTTTCACACACTTTACCAAACTCAGTCACCAGCTTCTGCAGTTTCTCACATGAATCAGCCACCAGCGCTGTATCATCAGCGAACAACAACTGACTCACTTCCCAAGCTCTCTCATCCACAACAGACTTCATACTTGCCCCTCTTTCCAAAACTCTTGCATTCACCTCCCTAACAACCCCATCCATAAACATATTAAACAACTATGGAGACATCACACACCCCTGCCGCAAACCTACATTCACTGAGAACCAATCGCTTTCCTCTCTTCCTACACGTACACATGCCTTACATCCTCGATAAAAACTTTTCACTGCTTCTAACAACTTGCCCCCCACAACATATATTCTTAATACCTTCCACAGAGCATCTCTCTCAACTCTATCATATGCCTTCTCCAGATCCATAAATGCTACATACAAATCCATTTGCTTTTCTAAGTATTTTTCACATATAATTTACCAGGAATACTCAACAAACTTATACCTCTGTAATTTGAGCACTCATTCTTATCCCCTTTGCCTTTGTACAATGGCACTATGCACGCATTCCGCCAATCCTCAGGCACCTCACCATGAGTCATACATACATTAAATAACCTTACCAACCAGTCAACAATACAGTCACCATCTTTTTTAATAAATTCCACTGCAATACCATCCAAACCTGCTGCCTTGCCGGCTTTCATCTTCCGCAAAGCTTTTACTACCTCTTCTCTATATACCAAATCATTTCCCCTAACCCTCTCACTTTGCACACCACCTCGACCAAAACACCCTATATCTGCCACTCCATCATCAAACATATTCAACAAACCTTCAAAATACTCACTCCATCTCCTTCTCACATCACCACTACTTGTTATCACCTCCCCATTTGCGGCCTTCACTGAAGTTCCCATTCGCTCCCTTGTCTTACGCACTTTATTTAGCTCCTTCCAGAACATCTTTTTGTTCTCCCTAAAATTTAATGATACTCTCTCACCCCAACTCTCATTTGCCCTCTTTTTCACCTCTTGCACCTTTCTCTTGACCTCCTGTCTCTTTCTTTTATACATCTCCCACTCAATTCCATTTTTTCCCTGCAAAAATCGTCCAAATGCCTCTCTCTTCTCTTTCACTAATACTCTTACTTCTTCATCCCACCACTCACTACCCTTTCTATTCAACCAACCTCCCACTCTTCTCATGCCACAAGCATCTTTTGCGCACTCCATCACTGATTCCCTAAATACATCCCATTCCTACCCCACTCCCCTTACTTACATTGTTCTCACCTTTCTCCATTCTGTACTCAGTCTCTCCTGGTACTTCCTCACACAAGTCTCCTCCCAAGCTCACTTACTCTCACCACCCTCTTCACCCCAATATTCACTTTTCTTTTCTGAAAACCCATACAAATTTTCACCTTAGCCTCCACAACATAATGATCAGACATCCCTCCAGTTGCACCTCTCAGCACATTAACATCCAAAAGTCTCTCTTTCGCACGCCTGTCAATTAAAACGTAATCCAATAACGCTCTCTGGCCATCTCTCCTACTTACATACATATATATATATATATATATATATATATATATATATATATATATATATATATATATATATATATATATATATATATATATATATATATATATATATATATATATATATATATACATATATATATATATATATATATATATATATATATATATATATATATATATATATATATATATATATATATATATATATATATATATATATATATATATATATATATATATATATATATATATATATATATATATATATATATATATATATATATATATATATATATATATATATATATATATATATATATATATATATATATTTATATATATATGTATATATATATATATATATATATATATATATATATATATATATATATATATATATATATATATATATATATATTTTTTTTTTTTTGCTTTCTCGCTGTCTCCCGCTGTTGCGAGGTAGCGCAAGGAAACAGACGAAAGAAATGGCCCAACCCACCCCCATACACATGTATATACATACGTCCACACACGCAAATATACATACCTACACAGCTTTCCATGGTTTACCCCAAACGCTTCATATGCCTTGATTCAATCCACTGACAGCACGTGAACCCCGGTATACCACATCGCTCCAATTCACTCTCTTCCTTACCCTCCTTTCACCTTCCTGCATGTTCAGGCCCCGATCACACAAAATCTTTTTCACTTCATCTTTCCACCTCCAATTTGGTCTCCCTCTTCTCCTCGTTCCCTCCACCTCCGACACATATATTCTCTTGGTCAATCTTTCCTCACTCATTCTCTCCATGTGCCCAAACCATTTCAAAACACCCTCTTCTGCTCTCTCAACCACGCTCTTTTTATTTCCACACATCTCTCTTACCCTTACGTTACTTACTCGATCAAACCACCTCACACCACACATTGTCCTCAAACATCTCATTTCCAGCACATCCATCCTCCTGCGCACAACTCTATCCATAGCCCACGCCTCGCAACCATACAACATTGTTGGAACCACTATTCCTTCAAACATACCCATTTTTGCTTTCCGAGATAATGTTCTCGATTTCCACATATTCTTCAAGGCTCCCAGAATTTTCGCCCCCTCCCCCACCCTATGATCCACTTCCGCTTCCATGGTTCCATCCGCTGCTAGATCCACTCCAAGATGTCTAAAACACTTCACTTCCTCCAGGTTTTCTCCATTCAAACTTACCTCCCAATTGACTTGACCCTCAACCCTACTGTACCTAATAACCTTGCTCTTATTCACATTTACTCTTAACTTTCTTCTTTCACACACTTTACCAAACTCAGTCACCAGCTTCTGCAGTTTCTCACATGAATCAGCCACCAGCGCTGTATCATCAGCGAACAACAACTGACTCACTTCCCAAGCTCTCTCATCCACAACAGACTTCATACTTGCCCCTCTTTCCAAAACTCTTGCATTCACCTCCCTAACAACCCCATCCATAAACAAATTAAACAACCATGGAGACATCACACACCCCTGCCGCAAACCTACATTCACTGAGAACCAATCACTTTCCTCTCTTCCTACACGTACACATGCCTTACATCATCGATAAAAACCTTTCACTGCTTCTAACAACTTAGACATTGTAGCTTAGACATTGAAGCTTATTGATACAGTGTTCAAATTGATGAGAACTACTATTGACGTTTGTGTAAATAAATTATACATTTCCTTTTTCCATAGCCAGAGGTTGAACCATTATGTGACATCCATTTTTTCATTTCATTTCAAGCTGGAAGTTTCAGTTTTCTAAATTGTTTCTTACATTTTTTCATATGTATATATATATGTATGTGTATGTGTGTGTGTGTATATGTGCGTATGTATGTGTGTGTGTATGTGTATATATATATATATATATATATATATATATATATATATATATATATATATATATATATATATATATATATATATATATATATATATATATATATATATATATATATATTATCCCTGGGGATAGGGGTGAAAGAATACTTCCCACGCATTCCTCGCGTGTCGTAGAAGGGGACTAGAGGGGAAGGGACCGGGGGGCCAGAAATCCTCCCCTCCTTGTATTTCTTAACTTTCTAAAATGAGAAACAGAAGGAGTCACGCGGGAGTGCTCATCCTCCTCGAAGGCTCTGATTGGGGTGCCTAAATGTGCGTGGATGTAACCAAGATGTGAAAAAAGGAGAGATAGGTAGTATGTTTGAGGAAAGGAACCTGGATGTTTTGGCTCTGAGTGAAACGAAGCTCAAGGGTAAAGGGGAAGAGTGGTTTGGGAATGTCTTGGGAGTAAAGTCAGGGGTTAGTGAGAAGACAAGAGCAAGGGAAGGAGTAGCAATACTCATGAAACAGGAGTTGTGGGAGTATGTGATAGAATGTAAGAAAGTAAACTCTCGATTAATATGGAAAAAATGAAAGTTGATGGAGAGAGATGGGTGATTATTGGTGCATATGCACCTGGGCATGAGAAGAAAGATCATGAGAGGCAAGTGTTTTCGGAGCAGCTGAATGAGTGTGTTAGTGGTTTTGATGCACGAGACCGGGTTATAGTGATGGGTGATTTGAATGCAAAGGTGAGTAATGTGGCAGTTGAGGGAATAATTGGTATACATGGGGTGTTCAGTGTTGTAAATGGAAATGGTGAAGAGCTTGTAGATTTATGTGCTGAAAAAGGACTGATGATTGGGAATACCTGGTTTAAAAAGCGAGATATACATAAGTATACTTATGTAAGTAGGAGAGATGGCCAGAGAGCGTTATTGGATTACGTGTTAATTGACAGGCGCGCAAAAGAGAGACTTTTGGATGTTAATGTGCTGAGAGGTGCAACTGGAGGGATGTCTGATCATTATCTTGTGAAGGCTAAGGTGAAGATTTGTATGGGTTTTCAGAAAAGAAGAGTGAATGTTGGGGTGAAGAGGGTGGTGAGAGTAAGTGAGCTTGGGAATGAGACTAGTGTGAGGAAGTACCAGGAGAGACTGAGTACAGAATGGAAAAAGGTGAGAATAATGGAAGTAAGGGGAGTGGGGGAGGAATGGGATGTATTTAGGGAATCAGTGATGGATTGCGCAAAAGATGCTTGTGGCATGAGAAGAGTGGGAGGTGGGTTGATTAGAAAGTGTAGTGAGTGGTGGGATGAAGAAGTAAGCGCATTAGTGAAAGAGAAGAGAGAGGCATTTGGACGATTTTTGCAGGGAAAAAATGAAATTGAGTGGGAGATGTATAAAAGAAAGAGACAGGAGGTCAAGAGAAAGGTGCAAGAGGTGAAAAAAAGGGGCAAATGAGAGTTGGGGTGAGAGAGTATCATTAAATTTTAGGGAGAATAAAAAGATGTTCTGGAAGGAGCTAAATAAAGTGCGTAAGACAAGGGAGCAAATGGGAACTTCAGTGAAGGCCGCAAATGGGGAGGTGATAACAAGTAGTGGTGATGTGAAAAGGAGATGGAGTGAGTATTTTGAAGGTTTGTTGAATGTGTTTGATGATAGAGTGGCAGATATAGGGTGTTTTGGTCGAGGTGGTGTGCAAAGTGAGAGGGTAAGGGGAAATGATTTGGTATTTAGAGAAGAGGTAGTAAAAGCTTTGCGAAAGATGAAAGCCGGCAAAGCAGCAGGTTTGGATGGTATTGCAGTAGAATTCATTAAAAAAGATGGTGACTGTATTGTTGACTGGTTGGTAAGGTTATCTAATGTATGTATGACTCATGGTGAGGTGCCTGACGATTGGCGGAATGCGTGCATAGTGCCATTGTACAAAGGCAAAGGGGATAAAAGTGAGTGCTCAAATTACAGAGGTATAAGTTTGTTGAGTATTCCTGGTAAATTATATGGGAGGGTATTGATTGAGAGGGTGAAGGCATGTACAGAGCATCAGATTGGGGAAGAGCACTGTGGTTTCAGAAGTGGTAGAGGACGTGTGGATCAGGTGTTTGCTTTGAAGAATGTATGTGAGAAATACTTAGAAAAGCAAATGGATTTGTATGTAGCATTTATGGATCTGGAGAAGGCATATGATAGAGTTGATAGAGATGCTCTGTGGAAGGTATTAAGAATATATGCTGTGGAAGGCAAGTTGTAAGAAGCAGTGAAAAGTTTTTATCGAGGATGTAAGGCATGTGTACGTGTAGGAAGAGAGGAAAGTGATTGGTTCTCAGTGAATGTAGTTTAATGGCAGGGGTGTGTGATGTCTCCATGGTTGTTTATTTTGTTTATGGATGGGGTTGTTAGGGATGTGAATGCAAGAGTTTTGGAAAGAGAGGCAAGTATGAAGTCTGTTGGGGATGAGAGAGCTTGGGAAGTGAGTCAGTTGTTGTTCGCTGATGATACAGCGCTGGTGGCTGATTCATGTGAGAAACTGCGGAAGCTGGTGACTGAGTTTGGTAAAGTGTGTGAAAGAAGAAAGTTAAGAGTAAATGTGAATAAGAGCAAGGTTATTAGGTACAGTAGGGTTGAGGGTCAAGTCAATTGGGAGGTGAGTTTGAATGGAGAAAAACTGGAGGAAGTGAAGTGTTTTAGATATCTGGAGTGGATCTGGCAGCGGATGGAACCATGGAAGTGGAAGTGGATCATAGGGTGGGGGAGGGGGCGAAAATTCTGGGAGCCTTGAAGAATGTGTGGAAGTCGAGAACATTGTCTCGGAAAGCAAAAATGGGTATGTTTGAAGGAATAGTGGTTCCAACAATGTTGTATGGTTGCGAGGCGTGGGCTATGGATAGAGTTGTGCGCAGGAGGGTTAATGTGCTGGAAATGAGATGTTTGAGGACAATGTGTGGTGTGAGGTGGTTTCATCGAGTAAGTAACGTAAGGGTAAGAGAGATGTGTGGAAATAAAAAGATCGTGGTTGAGAGAGCAGAAGAGCGTGTTTTGAAATGGTTTGGGCACATGGAGAGAATGAGTGAGGAAAGATTGACCAAGAGGATATATGTGTCGGTGGAGGGAACGGGGAGAAGAGGGAGACCAAATTGGAGGTGGAAAGATGGAGTGAAAAAGATTTTGTGTGATCGGGGCCTGAACATGCAGGAGGGTGAAAGGAGGGCAAGGAATAGAGAGAATTGGAACGAAGTGGTATACCGGGGTTGACGTGCTGTCAATGGATTGAATCAGGGCATGTGAAGCGTCTGGGGTAAACCATGGAAAGCTGTGTAGGTATGTATATTTGCGTGTGTGGACGTATGTATATACATGTGTATGGGGGTGGGTTGGGCCATTTCTTTCGTCTGTTTCCTTGCGCTACCTCGCAAACGCGGAAGACAGCGACAAAGCAAAAAAAAAAAAAAATATTTATCTATATATATATATATATATATATATATATATATATATATATATATATATATATATATATATATATATATATATATATATATATATATATATATATATATATATATATATATATATATATATATATGTGTGTGTGTGTGTATATGTGCGTATGTATATGTATGTGTGTGTATGTGTATATGTATATATATATGTATATTATCCCTGGGGATAGGGGTGAAAGAATACTTCCCACGTATTCCTCGCGTGTCGTAGAAAGCGACTAGAGGGGACGGGAGCGGGGGGCCAGAAATCCTCCCCTCCTTGTATTAACTTTCTAAAATGGGAAACAGAAGAAGGAGTCACGCGGGGAGTGCTCATCCTCCTCGAAGGCTCAGAGTGGGGTGCCTAAATGTGTGTGGATGTAACCAAGATGTGAAAAAAGGAGATATAGGTAGTATGTTTGAGGAAAGGAACCTGGATGTTTTGGCTCTGAGTGAAACGAAGCTCAAGGGCAAAGGGGAAGATTGGTTTGGGAATGTCTGGGGAGTAAAGTCAGGGGTTAATGAGAGGACAAGAGCAAGGGAAGGAGTAGCAATACTCCTGAAACAGGAGTTGTGGGAGTATGTGATAGAGTGTAAGAAAGTAAATTCTCGATTAATATGGGTAAAACTGAAAGTTGATGCAGAGAGGTGGGTGATTATTGATGCATTTGCACCTGGGCATGAGAAGCAAGATCAAGAGAGGCAAGTGTTTTTGGAGCAGCTGAATGAATGTGTTAGTGGTTTTGATGCACGAGACCGGGTCATAGTGATGGGTGATTTGAATGCAAAGGTGAGTAATGTGGCAGTTGAGGGAATAATTGGTATACATGGGGTGTTCAGTGTTGTAAATGGAAATGGTGAAGAGCTTGTAGATTTATGTGCTGAAAAAGGACTGATGATTGGGAATACCTGGTTTAAAAAGCGAGATATACATAAGTATACTTCTGTAAGCAGGAGAGATGGCCAGAGAGCGTTATTGGATTACGTGTTAATTGACAGGCGTGCGAAAGAGAGACTTTTGGATGTTAATGTGCTGAGAGGTGCAACTGGAGGGATGTCTGATCATTATCTTGTGGAGGCTAAGGTGAAAATTTGTATGGGTTTTCAGAAAAGAAGAGTGAATGTTGGGGTGAAGAGGGTGGTAAGAGTAAGTGAGCTTGAGAAGGAGACCTGTGTGAGGAAGTACCAGGAGAGACTGAGTACAGAATGGAAAAAGGTGAGAACAATGGAAGTAAGGGGAGTGGGGGAGGAATGGGATGTATTTAGGGAATCAGTGATGGATTGCGCAAAAGATGCTTGTGGCATGAGAAGAGTGGGAGGTGGGTTGATTAGAAAGGGTAGTGAGTGGTGGGATGAAGAAGTAAGAGTATTAGTGAAAGAGAAGAGAGAGGCATTTGGACGATTTTTGCAGGGAAAAATGCAATTGAGTGGGAGATGTATAAAAGAAAGAGACAGGAGGTCAAGAGAAAGGTACAAGAGGTGAAAAAAAGGGCAAATGAGAGTTGGGGTGAGAGAGTATCAATTTTAGGGAGAATAAAAAGATGTTCTGGAGGGAGGTAAATAAAGTGCGTAAGACAAGGGAGCAAATGGGAACTTCGGTGAAGGGCGCAAGTGGGGAGGTGATAACAAGTAGTGGTGATGTGAGAAGGAGATGGAGTGAGTATTTTGAAGGTTTGTTGAATGCTTTTGATGATAGAGTGGCAGATATAGGGTGTTTTGGTCGAGGTGGTGTGCAAAGTGAGAGGGTTAGGGAAAATGATTTGGTAAACAGAGAAGAGGTAGTGAAAGCTTTGCGGAAGATGAAAGCCGGCAAGGCAGCAGGTTTGGATGGTATTGCAGTGGAATTTATTAAAAAAGATGGTGACTGTATTGTTGACTGGTTGGTAAGGTTATTTAATGTATGTATGACTCATGGTGAGGTGCCTGAGGATTGGCGGAATGCGTGCATAGTGCCATTGTACAAAGGCAAAGGGGATAAGAGTGAGTGCTCAAATTACAGAGGTATAAGTTTGTTGAGTATTCCTGGTAAATTATATGGGAGGGTATTGATTGAGAGGGTGAAGGCATGTACAGAGCATCAGATTGGGGAAGAGCAGTATGGTTTCAGAAGTGGTAGAGGATGTGTGGATCAGGTGTTTGCTTTGAAGAATGTATGTGAGAAATACTTAGAAAAGCAAATGGATTTGTATGTAGCATTTATGGATCTGGAGAAGGCATATGATAGAGTTGATAGAGATGCTCTGAGGAAGGTATTAAGAATATATGGTGTGGGAGGAAAGTTGTTTGAAGCAGTGAAAAGTTTTTATCGAGGATGTAAGGCATGTGTACGTGTAGGAAGAGAGGAAAGTGATTGGTTCTCAGTGAATGTAGGTTTGTGGCAGGGGTGTGTGATGTCTCCATGGTTGTTTAATTTGTTTATGGATGGGGTTGTTAGGGAGGTAAATGCAAGAGTTTTGGAAAGAGGGGCAAGTATAAAGTCTGTTGGGGATGAGAGAGCTTGGGAAGTGAGTCAGTTGTTGTTCGCTGATGATACAGCGCTGGTGGCTGATTCATGTGAGAAACTGCAGAAGCTGGTGACTGAGTTTGGAAAAGTGTGTGGAAGAAGAAAGTTAAGAGTAAATGTGAATAAGAGCAAGGTTATTAGGTACAGTAGGGTTGAGGGTCAAGTCAATTGGGAGGTGAGTTTGAATGGAGAAAAACTGGAGGAAGTGAAGTGTTTTAGATATCTGGGAGTCGATCTGGCAGCGGATGGAACCATGGAAGCGGAAGTAGATCATAGGGTGGGGGAGGGGGCGAAAATCCTGGGGGCCTTGAAGAATGTGTGGAAGTCGAGAACATTATCTCGGAAAGCAAAAATGGGTATGTTTGAAGGAATAGTGGTTCCAACAATGTTGTATGGTTGCGAGGCGTGGGCTATGGATAGAGTTGTGCGCAGGAGGATGGATGTGCTGGAAATGAGATGTTTGAGGACAATGTGTGGTGTGAGGTGGTTTGATCGAGTGAGTAACGTAAGGGTAAGAGAGATGTGTGGAAATAAAAAGAGCGTGGTTGAGAGAGCAGAAGAGGGTGTTTTGAAGTGGTTTGGGCACATGGAGAGAATGAGTGAGGAAAGATTGACCAAGAGGATATATGTGTCGGAGGTGGAGGGAACAAGGAGAAGAGGGAGACCAAATTGGAGGTGGAAAGATGGAGTGAAAAAGATTTTGTGTGATCGGGGCCTGAGCATGCAGGAGGGTGAAAGGAGGGCCAAGAATAGAGTGAATTGGAGCGATGTGATATACCGGGGTTGACGTGCTGTCAGTGGATTGAAGCAGGGCATGTGAAGCGTCTGGGGTAAACCATGGAAAGCTGTGTAGGTATGTATATTTGCGTGTGTGGACGTATGTATATACATGTGTATGGGGGGGGGGCCATTTCTTTCGTCTGTTTCATTGCGCTACCTCGCAAACGCGGGAGATAGCGACAAAGTATAATAAAAAAAAATAAAAATAATATATATATATATATATATATATATATATATATATATATATATATATATATATATATATATATATATATATATATATATATATATATATATAAATATATATATATATATATATATATATATATATATATATTTTTTTTTTTTTTTTTTTTTTCTTTGTCGCTGTCTCCCGCGTTTGCGAGGTAGCGCAAGGAAACAGACGAAAGAAATGGCCCAACCGCCCCCCCCCCCATACACATGTACATACACACGTCCACACACGCAAATATACATACCTACACAGCTTTCCATGGTTTACCCCAGACGCTTCACATGCCTTGATTCAATCCACTGACAGCACGTCAACCCCTGTATACCACATAGATCCAATTCACTCTATTCCTTGCCCTCCTTTCACCCTCCTGCATGTTCAGGCCCCGATCACACAAAATCT
The DNA here is from genome assembly GCF_036320965.1 of Panulirus ornatus. NCBI lineage: Eukaryota > Metazoa > Arthropoda > Malacostraca > Decapoda > Palinuridae > Panulirus > Panulirus ornatus. The sequence continues at coordinate 12,365,842 of NC_092295.1, forward strand.
TTTTCATTCCATCTTTCCACCTCCAATTTGGTCTCCCTCTTCTCCTCGTTCCCTCCACCTCCGACACATATATCCTCTTGGTCAATCTTTCCTCACTCATTCTCTCCATGTGCCCAAACCATTTCAAAACACCCTCTTCTGCTCTCTCAACCACGCTCTTTTTATTTCCATACATCTCTCTTACCCTTACGTTACTTACTCGATCAAACCACCTCACACCACACATTGTCCTCAAACATCTCATTTTCAGCACATCCATCCTCCTGCGCACAACTCTATCCATAGCCCACGCCTCGCAACCATACAACATTGTTGGAACCACTATTCCTTCAAACATACCCATTTTTGCTTTCCGAGATAATGTTCTCGACTTCCAAACATTTTTCAAGGCTCCCAAAATTTTCGCCCCCTCCCCCACCCTATGATCCACTTCCGCTTCCATGGTTCCATCCGCTGACAGATCCACTCCTAGATATCTAAAACACTTCACTTCCTCCAGTTTTTCTCCATTCAAACTCACCTCCCAATTGACTTGACCCTCACCCCTACTGTACCTAATGACCTTGCTCTTATTCACATTTACTCTTAACTTTCTTCTTCCACACACTTTACCAAACTCAGTCACCAGCTTCTGCAGTTTCTCACATGAATCAGCCACCAGCGCTGTATCATCAGCGAACAACAACTGACTCACTTCCCAAGCTCTCTCATCCCCAACAGACTTCATACTTGCCCCTCTTTCCAGGACTCTTGCATTTACCTCCCTAACAACCCCATCCATAAACAAACATATATATATATATATATATATATATATATATATATATATATATATATATATATATATATATATATATATATATATATATATATATATATATATATATATATATATATATATATATATATGTATATATATATATATATATATATATATATATATATATATATATATATATATATATATATATATATATATATATATATATATATATTTCTCTTTTCTTTCAAACTATTCGCCATTTCCCGCATTAGCGAGGTAGCGTTAAGAACAGAGAACTTTGAGGGAACATCCTCACCCTTTTCTGTTCCTTCTTTTAGAAAATCAAAAAATATATAATGAGAGGGGAGGATTTCCAGCCCCCCCCCCGCTCCCTCCCCTTTAGTGTCGCCTTCTACGACACGCAGGGAATACGTGAGAAGTATTCTTTCTCCCCTATCCACCGGGATGATAAATATATATATATATATATATATATATATATATATATATATATATATATATATATATATATATATATATATATATATATATGAGTATTTTGAAGGTTTATTGAATGTGCTTGATGATAGCGTGGCAAATATAGGGTGTTTTGGTTGTGGTGGTGTGCAAAGTGAGAGGGTTAGGGAAGGTGATTTGGTAAACAGAGAGGAGGTGATAAAAGCTTTGCGTAAGATAAAAGCCGGCAAGGAAGCAGTTTTGGATGGTATTACAGTGGAATTTATTAAAAAATGGGGTGACTTTATTGTTGACTGGTTGGTAATGTTATCTAATGTACGTATGACTCAAGGTGAAGTGCCTGAGGATTGGCGGAATGCTTGCATAGTGCCATTGTACAAAGGCAAAGGGGATAAAAGTGAATGCTCAAATTACAAAGGCATAAGTTTGTTGAGTATTCCTGGTAAATTATATGGGAGGTTATTGATTGAGAGGGTGAAGGCATGTACAGAGAATGAGATTCGGGAAGAGCGGTGTGGTTTCAGAAATTGTAGAGGATGTGTGGATCAGGTGTTTGCTTTGAAGAATGTATGTGAGAAATACTTAGAAAAGCAAATGGATTTGTATGTAGCATTTATGGATCTGGAGAAGACATATGAAAGAGTTGATAGAGATGCTCTGTGGAAGGTATGAAGAATATATGGTGTGGGAGGCAAGTTGTTAGAAGCAGTGAAAAGTTTTTATCAAGGATGTAAGGCATGTGTACGTGTAGGAAGAGAGGAAAGTGATTGGTTCTCAGTGAATGTAGGTTTTCCGCAGGGGTGTGTGATGTCTCCATGGTTGTTTGATTTGTTTATGGATGGGAATGTTAGGGGGGGTGAATGCCCACCTCCCACGCTTCTCATGCCACAAGCATCTTTTGCAAAAGCCATCACTGCTTCCTGAATACATCGTGTTCCTCCCCACTCCCCTTACTTCCATTGTTTTCACCTTTTTCCACTCTGCACTCAGTCTCTCCTGGTACTTCCTCACACAAGTCTCCTTCCGAAGCTAGCTTACTCTCACCACTCTCTTCACCCAACATTCTCTCTTCTTTTCTGAAAACCTCTACAAATCTTCACCCTCGCCTCCTCAAGATAATGATCAGACGTCCCTCCAGTTGCACCTCTCAGTACGTTAACATCCAAAAGTCTGTCTCTCACGCGCATATCAATTAACACGTAATCCAATAACGCTCTCTAGGTATCTCTCTTACTTACATACGTAAACTTATGTTACCATAAGTCCACAGGGAAAATGGAACACGATAAGTTCCCAAGTGCACTTTCGTGTAATAATCACATCAACAGGGCAGACACAAGAGAGGAATATAACAGTCAGTTGATATTCATTAAAGAGACGAAGCTGGACGCCATTTGGTTAATATGCGATTGTCCAATCTATTGACAGCACGTCGACCCCGGTATACCACATCGTTACAATTCACCCTATTCTTTGCACGCCTTTCACCCTCCTGCATGTTCAGGCCCCGATCACTCAAAATCTTTTTCGCTCCATTTTTCCACCTCCAATTTGGTCTCCCACTTCTCCTCAATCCCTCCACCTCCGGCACATATATCCCTTTGGTCAATCTTTCCTCACTCATTCTCTCCATGTGGCCAAACCATTTCAAAAACACCCTCTTCTGCTCTCTTCACCACTCTATTTTTATTACCACGAATCTCTCTTGCCTTATTATTACTTATTCGATCAAACCACCTCACACCACATATTGTCCTCAAACATCTCATTTCCAACACATCCACCCTCCTCCGCACAACTCTATCCATAGCCCAAGCCTCGCAACCATACAACATTGTTGGAACCACTATTCCTTCAAACATACCCATTTTTGCTTTCCGAGATAATGTTCTCGCCTTCCACACATTCTCAATGCTCGCAGAACTTTCGCCACATTTCCCCCTTGTGACTCACTTCCGCTCCCTTGGTTCCATCCCCTGCCAAATCCACTCCCAGATATCTGAAACACTCTACTTCCTCCAGTTTTTCTCCAATCAAACTTATCTCGCAATTAACTTGTCCCACAATTCTACTGTACCTAATAACCTTGATCTTATTCACATTTACCCTCAGCTTTCTTTTTTCACACACTTTACCAAAATCAGTCATCATCCTCTGCAGTTTCTCAATCGAATCAGCCACCAGCTCTGTATTATCAGCGAATAACAACTGACTCACTTCCAAAGCTCTCTCATCCACAACAGACTGCATGCTTGCCTCTATCTCCAAAACTCTTCCATTCACCTCCCTAACAACCCCATCCACAAACAAATTAAACAACCATGGAGACATCACACAGCCCTGCCACATACCGACATTCATTGAGACCCAATCAATTTCCTCTCTTCCTATTCGTACCCATGCCTTACATCCTCGATAAGAACTTTTCACTACTTCTATCAACTTGCCTCTCACAACGTATATTCTTAATACCTTCCACAGAGCATCTCTATCAACTCTATCATATGCCTTCTCCAGATCCATAAATGCAATATACAAATCCATTTGCTTTTCTGAGGATCTCTCATATACATTCTTAAAAGCAAACACCTGATCCACACATCCTCTACCACTTCTGAAACTACACTTGTCTTCCCCAATCTGATGCTCTGTACATGCCTTCACCCTATCAATCAATACCCTCCGATATGATTTCAAAGGAATACTCAAGAAACTTATACCTTTGTAATTTGAGCACTCACTTTTATCCCCCTTGCTTTTTTACAACGGCACTATGCATGTATTCCGCTAATCATCAGGTACCTCACCATAAGCCATACATACATCAAATATCCTTACCAACCAGTCAACAACACAGTCACCCCCTTTTTTTAATAAATTCCACTGCAATACCGTCCAAACCCACTGCCTTGCCAGCTTTCATCTTCCGCACAGCTTTTACTACCTCTTCTCTGTTTACCAAATCATTCTCCCTAACCCTCTCACTTTGCACACCACCTCCACCAAACCTTTTATCTGCCACTGTGTCATCTAACACATTCAAGAAACCTTCAAAATAATCACTCCATCTCCTCCTCATATCACCACCCCATGTGATCACCTCCCCATCAGCCCCCTTCACAGATATTCCCATTCGTTCTCTTGTCTTACGCACTTTATATACATCCTTCCAAAGCATCTTTTTATTTTCCCTAAAATCTTTATGATACTCTCTCACCCCAACTTTCATCTGCCCTCTTTTTCACCTTTTGTACCTCTTGACCTCCTGCCTCTTTCTTTTATACATTTCCCTGTCATTTGCACTATTTCCTTGCAACAATCGTCCAAATGCCTATCTCTTCTATTTCACTAATAATCTTACTTCTTCATCCCACCACTCACTACCCTTTCTATTCTGCCCACCTCCCACGCTTCTCATGCCACAAGCATCTTTTGCGCAAGCCACCACTGCTTCCCTAAATACATCTCATTCGTCCCCCACACCCCTTACGTCCTTTGCTCTTACCTTTTTCTATTCTGTACTCAGTCTCTCCTGGTACTTCCTCACACAAGTCTCCTTCCCAAGCTCACTCACTCTCACCACTCTCTTCACCCCAACATTCTTTACTGAAAACCTGTACAGATTTTCACCTTCGCCTCCACAGGATAATGATCAAACTTCCCTCCAGTTGCACCTCTCAGCACATTAACATCCAAAAGTCTCTCTTTCGCGCTCTCTGGCCATCTCTCCTACTTACAGACGTATACTTGCGTATATCTGTCTTTTTAAACCAGGTATTCCCAATCACCAGTCCTTTTTCAAAATACAAATCAACAAGCTTTTCACCATTTCCATTTACACCACTGAACACCCAATGTACACCAGTTATTCCCTCAACCTCCACATTACTCACCATTGCATTCAAATCACTCTTCACTTTAACCCGGTCTCGTGCATCAAAACTACTAACACACTCACTTAGCTGTTCCTACACACACACATATACATACCTATACATTTGAACGTTTACATACATATACATACACAGACATATACATTTATACACATGCACATATTCATACATGCTGTCTTCATCCATTGTTGCTGCCATCCCGCCACTTATGAAATGACAACCCCTTCCTCCCGCGTGCGCGCGAAGTAGCGCTAGGAAAAAGGCAACAAAGGCCACATTCGTTTACACTCAGTCTCTAGCTGTCATGTGTAATGCACCGAAACCACAGCTTCCTTTCCACAACTAGGGCCCACAAAACCTTCCATAGTTTACCCCAGACGCTTCACATGCCCTGGTTCAATCCATTGACAGCACGTCGACCCCGGCATATAACATCGTTCCAATTCACTCAAAATATAATTCACTCCATCTTTCCACCTACAATTTGGTCTTCCACTTCTCGTTCTCTCCACCTCTAAAAAATATATCCTCTGTGTCAATCTTTCCTTACTCATTCTCTCCATGTGACCAAACCATTTCAATACGCCTTCTTCTGCTCTCTCAACCACACTCTTTTTATTTCCACACATCTCTCTTACCCTTACATTACTTACTCGATCAAACCACCTCACACCACACATTGTCCTCAAACATCTCATTTCCAGCATATCCACCCTCCTCCGCACAACCCTATCTATCGCTCATGCCTCACAACGATATAACATTGTTGGAACCACTATCCTTCACGAGATAATGTTCTCGACTTCTGCACATTCTTCAACACTCCCAGCATCCCCTCCCCGACCTTGTGACTCACTTCCGCCTCCATGGTTCCATCCGCTGCCAGATCCACTCCCAGATATCTGAAATACTTCACTTCCTCCAGTTTTTCTCCATTCAGACTTACCTCCCAATTGACATCTCCCTCAACCCTACTGAACCTAATAACCTTGCTCTAATTCACAATTACTCGCAGCTTCCTTCTTTCACACTCTTTACCTAACTCAATCACCAGCCTCTGCAGTTTCTCATCCAAATCATCCACCAGCACTGTATCATAAGCGAACAACAACTGACTCACTTCACAAGCCCTCTCATCCACAACAGACTGCATACTTGCCCCTCTCTCGAAAACTCTTGCATTCAGCTCCCTAATAATCTTATCGATAAACAAATTAAACACCCATGGAGACATCACACAACCCTGCCGCAAACGATATATATATATATACATATATATATATATATATATATATATATATATATATATATATATATATATATATATATATATATATATATATATATATATACATACATTGGAAAGGATCACAATTTTGCGCGTGATCAAGATATTCCTATGAGTCCACGGGGAAAATGAAACACGAAAAGTTCCCAAGTGCACTTTCGTGTAATAATCACATCACCAGGGGAGACACAAGAGAGAAATATAACAGTCAGTTGATATACATCGGAGACGAAGCTAGGACGCCATTTGGTAAACATGTGATTGTCCAAAACATACAACGAGCGTTCAAAAACTTATCATTTTACAAATCTTATCAACAATAGAGTTATCTAATTTGTATAGACCATCAATAATATTAAGATTATAATTCTTTGTGTATTTAATAATAGAAGATTCAATGATATTTCTCTTGGCAATAGAGTTAACAACTGAGATGGCGTTACTCCAGTCAATACAATGATCATAGTTTTTAACATGATTAAACAAGGCATTTGATTCTTGTCCCGTTCTTATATTATATTTATGTTGCTTAAGTCTAACAGAAAGATTCTTACAAGTCTGACCTACATAGAATTTATCACAGTTTCCACAAGGCACTTTATAGATGCATCCAAGAGAATTTTCTGGTGAATTCCTGATTAAGATATTCTTTATAGTATTATTGTTGCTAAAGGCAACATTTACATTAAAGGATTTAAGCAACATGGGAAGCAGAGTGAAATTATTATCAAAAGGGAGAACTAAAAGATTCTTGGTGTCAATGGGAGGTTTGGGCTCAACTCTATAAAATGATTTCTTTGCTAACTTAAGGGATGTATCAATGAAAGATCTAGGGTACTTTAACTTAGATCCAATGGAATATAGCTTCTCAAACTCATCATCAATAAACTCTGGACTGCAAATACGTAATGCCCTAAGGAACATAGATTGAAATGATGATAATTTAACTCTGTCATGTTGAGATGAGTAATAATGGATATATGAGCATACATTGGTGGGTTTTCTGTATATGCTAAACTTAAACTTGTTTCCTTATCTATGGATCATGCAATCTAAAAATGGTAACACCATTATTTTCATTTTCTACAGTAAATTTGATGGAAGGTACTAAATTGTTAAGTAAGGGGAGAAATACTTGTAAATTTTCATTTGTTGGCCAAACACAAAGAACATCATCTACATACCTAAACCAAATTGCATTAGAAGGTAAGATATCCTTTAGTAATTTTGTTTCAAGAAATTCCCCATAAAGATCACTTGGTGCAGGTGAAAAGGGTTACCAATTGCCATACCAAATTTTTGAGCATAATAATCTCGATTAAATTGAAATACACATTCTTTTATACATAATTTTATCAGTTCAATGAAATTAGACTTTGAAACAGGTTAATGAATATCATCCAAGCCATCAAAGAAATATTCTGAAAGGTCATCAACTGGAACTTTAGTGAAAAGTGAGGAAACATCAAAGCTAACTAATTTGAAATCAAGATTAACATTGATATTGTTTAGCTTGTTGACTAAATCTACATTGTTCATGATATTAGAATTTGATACCTTACCTACTAAAGGGCTTAATAAAGAAACTAACCATTTTGACAATTTATATGTGATGGAGCCTACTGAACTCACTATAGGTCTTGCTGGAAAATTCTGTTTATGTGTTTTCATAAGTCCATACATATATGGCAATGAAGGGGACAAAGATGACAAACTTTTAATAAGAGAAATTATTATCATCATTATTGTTATTATTAGAAATTATCATTATTATTATCATTATTATTATCATTATTATTGTTATTATTATTATTATTATTATTATCATTATTATTATTATTGCTATCATTATTATTATTATTATTATTATTATTATTATTATTATTATTATTATCATTATTATTATTATAATTATCATTATAAGTATTGTTATTTTTATTATTATTATCATTATTATTATTATTATTATTATTATCATTATTATTATTATCATTATTATTATCATTATTATTATTATCATTATTATTAGTAGTAGTAGTAGTAGTAGTATTGTTATTATTATTATCATTATTATTATCACTATCATTATTATTATTATTATTATTATTATTATTATTATTATTATCATTATTATTATTATCATTATTATTATTATCATTATTATTATTATTTTGCTTTGTCGCTGTCTCCCGCGTTAGCGAGGTAGCACAAGGAAACACACGAAAGAATGGCCCAACCCACCCACATACACATGTATATACATACACGTCCACACACGCAAATATACATACCTATACATCTCAACGTATACATATATATACACAAACAGACATATACATATATACAATTGTACATAATTCATACTGTCTGCCTTTATTCATTCCCATCGCCGCCCCACCACACATGAAATAACAACCCCTTCCTCCCTTCATGTGCGCGAGGTAGCGCTAGGAAAAGACAATAAAGGCCACTTTCGTTCACACTCAGTCTCTAGCTGTCATGTAATAATGCACCGAAGCCACAGCTCCCTCTCCACATCCAGGCCCCACAGAACTTTTCATGGTTTACCCCAGACGCTTCACATGCCCTTGTTCAATCCATTGACAGAACGTCGACTCCGGTATACCACATCGTTCCAATTCAATGCAAGAGTTTTGGAGAGAGGGGCAAGTATGCAGTCTGTTGTGGATGAGAGAGCTTGCGAAGTTAGTTGGTTGTTGTTCGCCGATGATACATCGTTGATGGCTGATTCGGGTTAGAAACTGCAGATGCTGGTGACTGAGTTTGGTAAAGTGTGTGAAAGAAGAAAGCTGAGAGTAAATGTAAATAAGAGTAAGGTTATTAGGTACAGTAGGGTTGAGAAACAAGCTTATTGGGAGGCAAGTTTGAATGAAGAAAAACTGGAGGAATTGAAGTGTTTTAGATATCTGGGAGTGGATGTGGCAGCGGATCGAATAATGGAAGCGGAAGTGTGTCACAGGGTGGGGTAGGGGGCGAAAGTTCTGGGAGTGTTGAAAATGTGTGGAAGGCGAAGACATTATCTCGGAAAGCAAAATTGGGTATGTTTGAATGAATAGTGGTTCCAACAATTTTATGTAGTTGCGAGTCGTGGGCTTCAGATAGAGTTGTGCGGAGGAAGGTGGATGTGTTGGAAATGAGATGTTTGAGAACAATATGTGGTGTGAGGTGGTTTGATCGAGTAAGCAATGAATGGGTTAGAGAGATGTGTGGTAATAAAAAGAGTGTTGTTGAGAGAGCAGAAGAAGGTGTTTTGAGTTGGTTTGGTCACATGGAGAGAATGAGTGAGGAAAGATTGACAAATAGGATATATGTGTCAGAGGTGGGGGGAACGAGGAGAGGTGGGAGACCAAATTGGAGGTGGAGAGATGGAGTGAAAAAGAGTTTGAGCGCTCGGGGCCTGAACATTCAGGAGGGTGAAAGGCGTGCAAGGAATAGAGTGAACTAGAACGATGTTTATACCTGGGTCAACGTGCTGTCAATGGATTAAACCAGGGCATGTGAAGCGTCTGGGGTAAACCATGGAAAGTTTTTTGGGGCCTGGACGTGGAAAAGGAGCTTTGGTTTCGGCGCATTATACATGACAGCTAGAGACTGAGTGTGAACGAATATGGCCTTTGTTGTGTTTTCCTACCACTATCTCGCACGCATGCGAGGGGTGAGAGTTGTCTTTTCATGTGTGGCGTGGTGGCGACGAGAATGAATAAAGGCAGCAAGAATGAACTCTGTACATGTGTATATATGTATGTGTCTGTGTATGTATATATATGTATACGATGAAATGTAGAGGTATGTATATGTGCGTGTGTGGTCGTGGAGGTATTTACATGTGTTTGTGGGTGGGTTGGGCCATTTTTTCGTCTGTTTCCTTGCGCAGCCTCGCTAACGCGGGAGAGTGACAAAGTATAATAGATAATAAATATAAATAAATATATATATATATATATATATATATATATATATATATATATATATATATATATATATATATATATATATATATATATATATATATATATATATATATATATATATCCAGGACTCTTGCATTTACCTCCCTTACAACCCCATCCATAAACAAATTAAACAACCATGGAGACATCACACACCCCTGCCGCAAACCTACATTCACTGAGAACCAATCACTTTCCTCTCTTCCTACACGTACACATGCCTTACATCCTCGATAAAAACTTTTCACTGCTTCTAACAACTTGCCTCCCACACCATATATTCTTAATACCTTCCACAGAGCATCTCTATCAACTCTATCATATGCCTTCTCCAGATCCATAAATGCTACATACAAATCCATTTGCTTTTCTAAGTATTTCTCACATACATTCTTCAAAGCAAACACCTGATCCACACATCCTCTACCACTTCTGAAACCGCACTGCTCTTCCCCAATCTGATGCTCTGTACATGCCTTCACCCTCTCAATCAATACCCTCCCATATAATTTACCAGGAATACTCAACAAACTTATACCTCTGTAATTTGAGCACTCACTCTTATCCCCTTTGCCTTTGTACAATGGCACTACGCACGCATTCCGCCAATCCTCAGGCACCTCACCATGAGTCATACATACATTAAATAACCTTACCAACCAGTCAACAATACAGTCACCCCCTTTCTTAATAAATTCCACTGCAATACCATCCAAACCTGCTGCCTTGCCGGCTTTCATCTTCCGCAAAGCTTTTACTACCTCTTCTCTGTTTACCAAATCATTTTCCCTAACCCTCTCACTTTGCACACCACCTCGACCCAAACACCCTATATCTGCCACTCTGTCATCAGACACATTCAACAAACCTTCAAAATACTCATTCCATCTCCTTCTCACATCACCGCTACTTGTTATCACCTCCCCATTTACGCCCTTCACTGAAGTTCCCATTTGCTCCCTTGTCTTATGCACCCTATTTACCTCCTTCCAGAACATCTTTTTATTCTCCCTAAAATTTACTGATAGTCTCTCACCCCAACTCTCATTTGCCCTTTTTTTCACCTCTTGCACCTTTCTCTTGACCTCCTGTCTCTTTCTTTTATACTTCTCCCACTCAATTGCATTTTTTCCCTGCAAAAATCGTCCAAATGCCTCTCTCTTCTCTTTCACTAATACTCTTACTTCTTCATCCCACCACTCACTACCCTTTCTAAACAGCCCACCTCCCACTCTTCTCATGCCACAAGCATCTTTTGCGCAATCCATCACTGATTCCCTAAATACATCCCATTCCTCCCCCACTCCCCTTACTTCCATTGTTCTCACCTTTTTCCATTCTGTACACAGTCTCTCCTGGTACTTCCCCACAGTCAGTTGTTGTTCGCTGATGATACAGCGCTGGTGGCTGATTCATGTGAGAAACTGCAGAAGCTGGTGACTGAGTTTGGTAAAGTGTGTGGAAGAAGAAAGTTGAGAGTAAATGTGAATAAGAGCAAGGTTATTAGGTACAGTAGGGGTGAGGGTCAAGTCAATTGGGAGGTGAGTTTGAATGGAGAAAAACTGGAGGAAGTGAAGTGTTTTAGATATCTGGGAGTGGATCTGTCAGCGGATGGAACCATGGAAGCGGAAGTGGATCATAGGGTGGGGGAGGGGGCGAAAATTTTGGGAGCCTTGAAAAATGTGTGGAAGTCGAGAACATTATCTCGGAAAGCAAAAATGGGTATGTTTGAGGGAATAGTGGTTCCAACAATGTTGTATGGTTGCGAGGCGTGGGCTATGGATAGAGATGTGCGCAGGAGGATGGATGTGCTGGAAATGAGATGTTTGAGGACAATGTGTGGTGTGAGGTGGTTTGATCGAGTAAGTAACGTAAGGGTAAGAGAGATGTGTGGAAATAAAAAGAGCGTGGTTGAGAGAGCAGAAGAGGGTGTTTTGAAATGGTTTGGGCACATGGAGAGAATGAGTGAGGAGAGATTGACCAAGAGGATATATGTGTCGGAGGTGGAGGGAACGAGGAGAAGAGGGAGACCAAATTGGAGGTGGAAAGATGGAGTGAAAAAGATTTTGTGTGATCGGGGCCTGAACATGCAGGAGGGTGAAAGGAGGGCAAGAAATAGAGTGAATTGGAGTCATGTGGTATACAGGGGTTGACGTGCTGTCAGTGGATTGAAGCAAGGCATGTGAAGCGTCTGGGGTAAACCATGGAAAGCTGTGTAGGTATGTATATTTACGTGTGTGGACGTGTGTATGTACATGTGTATGGGGGGGGGGGGTTGGGCCATTTCTTTCGTCTGTTTCCTTGCGCTACCTCGCAAACGCGGGAGACAGCGACAAAGTATAAAAAAAAAAAAAAAAAAAAAATATATATATATATATATATATATATATATATATATATCATCTTGGTAAGCAAGAGAAAGTTCAGTCTGCTGTCATTGCTCTTGTGTGAGAGTTCGAGGAATCACGAAGTCTTCTCCTTAATCCTTACTGATAGGAGGTCGCTTCCTCCCCAGCGGCTGCTGACAACGCATCTCCGAAGTCGTCAGGAGTTTCAGCTCTAATCCGGACGACGACATTTTGCTCTGGATGCCCCTTGGGTTTCCAAGACCATCGATGTCATTTTCGAGTGGATTTATTGAAGACTTTGATCGGATGTTAAGCAGTTTCAATCCCATACATACCCATGACGCCTGTGATCATCCTACAACCTGTTTAACCTTACCAAGACGAAACCAATTCCTGAAGACCTTATCATCATCTTTCAACGGAGACAGACTCAGATTATGTGATAAAATATGTTTATAAACACCTCGAAACTCTGATCAAATGGTCTCCACTGGAAACAAATCAAACTGTAGTATCCGTGGTGTTGTGGTTAAAGTTGCCGACCGTCATGTATACACGGGCTGCCCAGGATCGAGGCAGTGTAGATTCGAATCTTGGTTGCATCAGTCGATCCGCAGTTAACCCAGCTGTTCATCCTCTTCTAGGGGTTGGTCGATAAAATGGGTAACCGGTTTAATCATCCGTATTGCCTCCCAGATCACCATTCCAGCATTCTTGGCTCAAACTCCAGTCTCCAGTAAACTGATGCCTAAAATGCCGAAAACACATGCCAGATGCCCCATGTAAACACGATATACATTTCCTCTTTCCACCGAGGTTGTGGGATAACTCTACACATAACTCATCCAGACCTTTTCCGTAAACCAATAGACGAAACAGGTTGAATAAATCCGTCTTGGCTGAGGTGACCGAACTACGTCATAATTAGTTTGCAAGAGCGACAGGCAGTTAATTAGGGACTGGCCATGAAGTGGAATTTCATGCTGGTAAATCAGGTGGATTCTTCATATACCACAGAGAACAAATGAGAACAGAGTAAGGCTCTAAAACTACAATACATCTTTGTTCTGATTGGCTCCGAGACATGAAGACTTTAGGAAAAAAAATGTCTGTTGCTCACAGCCGTGTCTCCGGAGGAATAGAATTAACCAGGGTCCAGAAAGCGTCCGCCTTCCTAACCTAGATACAAGCTATCCGAGAGAGCCAACGTATCCTACATCATCTTCCTTTCCTTCTCAGAGTAACACATGGGTACTCCCTTTATTCTATCTTTACCTGAAGCTGTGTACCTTTTAGAATGGACCGAAATGTGACATATCATGACTTCGTATGTCCCTCTCTTACGAACTATCTATCTATCAGTGCAATAATTCCAGAAAATGGAGACTTCCTTCAACAAAGCCATGGGAAAAATCGTAAATGTTATTTTCTTGCATTTGTATTTACGATCGGAGACACAAATCATATCACGAACTGATAAGACAAGTGATCGTTCTGCGAGAGACTGACATAAAAGTTGGAGACAAGATATCAGCCATAACCTGTATAGATGTCAATAAAACCTGAGGACAATGAAAGTGGCGAAAAATGATATAGTCAAGCACTTGACCACTGTCTTCAGTAAGGCTCTTGCTATGAGAAGACTTCCGGAGGAAGTTTGCCAGTGCATCAACGGTGCTCAACAATTTGTTGATGCTCAACAATTTTGATCATCGTTTTGCTTTGTAACTTACCAAGTATACTCAACAGACACGTACATCTGTAATTCGAAGATCTGATTTCATTCCATTTGCTTACATACAATATTGATAACCCTGCATTCCATTAGTGCTCAGGCATCTCACTTTGAGACATACATATGTTAAATATCTTGACCAACCAATGAACAACACAGTCATTCCAGTTCTTGAGAATTTCGACTACAATTCCGTCCAATTCAGCCACTTTTCCACACTTCATCGTACGCAAGGCTTTCACATCCTCTTCTCTTTTCACTAAACCATTTGCCATGACTCACTCTGGATACCTTCATGTCTCAAAGACCTCATAGCTGCCACCGTATCAGCTAATACCTTGATCAGTCCTTCAAAATACTCTCTCTATCTCCCCTTTATTTCTTTGCCTCTTACCACATCTCCCTCCTCTCTGCTCACGAATGCTTCTATTTGTTCTTGTTTCCTTCACACAATTTACCTCCCTATAAAAAAGAAAAATATTCTTCCTGCGATTTGCCGACACTCCATCATCCTATTTCTCACTGCCACTGCTCAGAGCCGCCCCGCTTCCTCGTGTACATCTCCCAATCACTTGCACTCTTCTTTACACTTAAGCTACCAACATAAAATCCTCTTTCCACCACTCACTGCCGTTTTGTTTCGCACATTTGAATATGCCATTCCATTTATCTTAAGATTCTGCTAAATCTCCTCCATACATCATGTTATCTCATTCTCTTCTTTTGAATGTCCATTGTGATCGCGGTGTGTATTTTCTTATTCAGATTCTTTAACTCTCGATTGCAATACGTCCTTTACATGATGCAATAATTACTGAGGAAGTACTATTAACTTTAGGTCATAGGTGCTATATGTATGCATCAGACTTCAGTCCTGTAATCGAAAGTGAATATATTGTCATGTATTCTTCCCGGGTCAAGATTGTCCTATAGAAGTTGGGTTGTCCCCTGTCTCACATTTCTAGTAATTTCCTGAGCGACTCCGTCGGCAAACAAATCAAGATCAACACCACACACACTGAAAGTGTTTACTGGGCTTTAACAACTTAGAGATGCCCTGCTGCCTATAGGGATTAAAAATATTCTTCCTCACGTCAGATGAATCCTATACTTTCAATATTTGACGGATATGAAGCAGAAAAAAACAGTTACTGAGTAAATAACAGTTATGAAACACTTTACTAGAAAATGTTGATTTGCCCATATAACAGTGAAACATCCCACAAACTTTCGCTCGGTAGGAGGCTCTATGTGTCACCACACACACAATGATTGCTACAAACATTAGGCTCACCCCAAAATACCAGATAGTCTCATCCTAATTCCTGCGAGCGTATTAAGTGATTCTTAAGCATATCTATCCAAAACATAATAGAAAGATCACGTAACCTTATGGTTACCGAAGACCTTATGGTTACCGAAGACTATAAGGTCTAGTGTACTGACGGTGAGTGAGCCAGGAGACTGGCAACATCATCTCCCACACAAAGTAAACAAATCACTAGCGTCTCCAGGATACGTAACGGTGAAGTAGAAAAAATGAGTTTTAATTATATTGAAAAGTTAAACTTTAGCGTCTTCCCTTGATGATATTTAGCTAACACTGCACGATATTAGACGTGCCCTTGGAGGACATAATACATAGAAGTAACCGAATAGGATAGAATACACACACTTAACCGAATAGTACAGAATACATACAATTAACTGGATAGAACAGAATATACAGACTTTAACGAATAGAACAGAATACACACAATTAACGAATAGAATAGAATATACAGAATTAACAGAATAGAGCAGAATGCACACAATTAACTGGATAGAAAGGAATATACAGACTTTAACGAATTAGAATAGAATACACACAATTAACCGAATAGAACAGAATACACACAATTAACCGAATAGAGCAGAATACACACAATCAACGAATAGAATAGAATATACAGAATTAACAGAATAGAGGAGAATGCACACAATTAACTGGATAGAAATGAATATACAGACTTTAACGAATTAGAATAGAATACACACAATTAACCGAATAGAACAGAATACACACAATTAACCGAATAGAGCAGAATACACACAATTAACGAATAGAATAGAATATACAGAATTAACAGAATAGAGCAGAATGCACACAATTAACTGGATAGAAAGGAATATACAGACTTTAACGAATTAGAATAGAATACACACAATTAACCGAATAGAACAGAATACACACAATTAACCGAATAGAGCAGAATACACACAATTAACGAATAGAATAGAATATACAGAATTAACAGAATAGAGGAGAATGCACACAATTAACTGGATAGAAAGGAATATACAGACTTTAACGAATTAGAATAGAATACACACAATTAACCGAATAGAACAGAATACACACAATTAACCGAATAGAGCAGAATACACACAATTAACGAATAGAATAGAATATACAGAATTAATAGAATAGAGCAGAATGCACACAATTAACTGGATAGAAAGGAATATACAGACTTTAACGAATTAGAATAGAATACACACAATTAACCGAATAGAACAGAATACACACAATTAACCGAATAGAGCAGAATATACAGAATCTCATTTTCTTTTACATCAGACATTTTAGGAGAAAATAAATGTATACCTAAGAAAGTAGCAAGAAAAATAATGATATGCTATACTTATTAAGTATAAGAAGCTCCTGCTGGACTTAGCGAAGCAAAGTTGCCAGCGTTTGAGCTGTGGCACTACCTTATATATTCGTAATTTTTACCCTCCAGCTTTAGTTTTCAAGATTCAAGCACAGATATGAATACCTTGAATCAAATCATAAGAAGATAGATTTTTCATAGTATAAGCACTGTCTGTCCCTTAGTCGCGTTTTTCATACAATGAGACACTTAGAAAATAGAATAACTTTTTTATTTTGATTTTTATTTCAACCTAATGTGTACCGTCTTTGTCATCATCTCTTCACTCATCTTCTCTACATGTATAAAAATATTTCATTACACCATCATCTCTTTGTACAGCACTTTTCTTACCCAGTTGACTTTCATTACCATTAGATCCACCCACATCACTTCGACCGTCACTTTCCTGCAAACCTTCACACATCCCCACATCTCCTGCAGCAGAAATACTAATCCCTCCTTTACCCTCCCATATCATTCTTCCTCTTGCCTCTGAGCTTTGTTTTGCTCAGCGTTAATGATAATCAACCATCTCTCTCCGCCCACTTTCAGTTTTACTCACATCAATCTAGAATTTACTTTCTCACCCTCTATCTCATACTCCCACAACTCCTGCTTCAGGAGTAGTACTACTCTGTCCTTAGCTCTTGTCCTCTCACCAACCCCTGACTTTATTCCCAAGAATTTCCCAAACCCTTCTTCTTCTTTACTCTTGAGCTTTGTATCCTTCAGAGCCAGAACCTTTAGGTTTCTTTCCTTAAACATACTACCTATCTCTCCTTTCTTCTCATTTTAGTTACATCTACACACATTCAGACATCCCAATCTGAGCCTTCGAGAAGGATGAGCACTCCCCGCTTGACTCCTGCTTCCCCTTATAGAAATTCAGCTACAAGGAGGGGGGTTTCCAGCCCCAAGCTCCCGGCCACTTTAGTCACCTTCTACGACACGCGGGGAAAACGTGGGAAGTATCCTTTCTCCTCTATCCCTAGGGATATATATATATATATATATATATATATATATATATATATATATATATATATATTTTTTTTTTTTTTTTTTTTTTTCATACTATTCGCCATTTCCCGCGATAGCGAGGTAGCGTTAAGAACAGAGGACTGGGCCTTTGAGGGAATATCCTCACCTGGCCCCCTTCTCTGTTCCTTCTTTTGGAAAATTAAAAAAGAAAGAAAAAAAAAAGAGAGGGGAGGATTTCCAGCCCCCCGCTCCCTCCCCTTTTAGTCGCCTTCTACGACAAAATTAAGAGTACAATGTTACTATCAAAGCATTTTACTGCATATAACATGGGATTACATTGCAAGATCATTTTAGGTAAACAACTTTCAAGAAGACTACTTGTTTAGATCAATTTATCTTGTAACTGTTATCTGCATTTAATTCTATACTGTAGCAAAATATTTCTCAGTATGTTGTACCCTTACTTTTTGGAAACACAATCAAACTGCAATGAAATTTACTTTCTGAAAACACAATCAAATAGCAATGAAATTTACTTTCTGAAAATACAATCAAATTGCAATGAATTTCAAAGTTATTAATAATTGTAATCATAACATACTCAGCTGAAGTAAATAAAACACATATACCATGGAGTAGTTCGTGAGGCTTTGCTATGGGCGAAAGTCTCTGTACTGTCCATGACAGACAGAGTGGACGTGTGAGACTGATGCCAATGTTCATTTTTTCCTGACACTTCTTTGTGAAAAGGCCATTATGTATAAAAATAAATCTGATCATAAGTGTGAATCTAGCAGCGTTTAATATAAAGATAAGAATGCGGAAGCTTTTTGATACTGTAATTTCAATGTTTAAAGTAGGAAATATTCTTACATTTAGTGTGTGACCTCAATTTCTCAAAGTACCTCAATAGCATATACTTTTTTATTGAAGGCCACTGTCATGGACAAAAATATCATATTTCTAGCAAGACCCAACTTATTAAAGAAAATAGTTGTTAGTCACACTGGCTTTTAGATTTACAGCTTTACAGTAACTGAGTTTTAATTCTTATTAATATCAAAGAATTACTGGAATGTGAAAACAAACATATCAACATTACAGTTACTAGGATGTAAAAACAAATATATAACTTTAAATAATTACTGGGAGGTAAAAACAAAGAGAGAATATCAATATAAACAGTTAAGTAGAACTAAAAAACAGGTGTCTTTATTACTGATCATTTTTGCTGATACAGTAAACATATATTAAGTCATGTATCGTATCTAAATAATAATGGGTTTCTTCAATACTGTAATAGATATCCATTTTCCTTTTATTCATAATTACCCTAAGACAAATTTCCATGAAAAAGTCCTGGTGTTACCTAGGATCTTTCTAAAGGCTCAAGCACATTTATTTTATTTTGCTTTGTCGCTGTCTCCCGCGTTTGCGAGGTAGCGCAAGGAAACAGACGAAAGAAATGGAAATGGCATAACCCACCCACATACACATGTAAATACATACACGTCCACACACGCAAATATACATACCTATACATCTCAATGAACATATATATATATACACACACAGGCACATACATATATATCCATGCACACAATTCACACTATCTGCCTTTATTCATTCCCATCGCCACCTCGCCACACATGGAATACCATCCCCCTCCCCCCTCATGTGTGAGAGGTAGCGCTAGGAAAAGACAACAAAGGCCCCATTCGTTCTCACTCAGTCTCTAGCTGTCATGCAATAATGCCCGAAACCACAGCTCAATTCCACATCCAGGCCCCACACAACTTTCCATGGTTTTTCCCAGACGCTTCACATGCCCTGATTCGATCCACTGACAGCACGTCAACCCGTCAACCCCGGTATACCACATCGATCCAATTCACTCTATTCCTTGCCCGCCGTTCACCCTCCTCCATGTTCAGGCCCCGATCACTTAAAATCTTTTTCACTCCATCTTTCCACCTCCAATTTGGTCTCCCACTTCTCCTCGTTCCCTCCACCGCCGACACATATATCCTCTTGGTCAATCTTTCCTCACGCATTCTCTCCATGTGCCCAAACCATTTCAAAACCCCCTCTTCTGCTCTCTCAACCACGCTCTTTTTATTTCCACACATCTCTCTTACCCTTACATTACTTACGCGATCAAAACACCTCACACCACACATTGTCCTCAAACATCTCATTTCCAGCATATCCACCCTACTGCGCACAACTCTATCCATATATTTATATATATATATATATATATATATATATATATATATATATATATATATATATATATATATATATATATATATATATATATATATATATATATATATCAGTGATGGATTGCGCAAAAGATGCTTGTGGCATGAGAAGAGTGGGAGATGGGTTGATTAGAAAGGGTAGTGAGTGGTGGGATGAAGAAGTAAGAGTATTAGTGAAAGAGAAGAGAGAGGCATTTGGACGATTTTTAAAGGGAAAAAAATGCAATTGAGTGGGAGATGTATAAAAGAAAGAGACAGGAGGTCAAGAGAAAGGTGCAAGAGGTGAAAAAAAGGGCAAATGAGAGTTCGGGTGAGAGAGTATCATTAAATTTTAGGGAGAATAAAAAGATGTTCTGGAAGGAAGTAAATAAAGTGCGTAAGACAAGGGAGCAAATGGGAACTTCAGTGAAGGGCGCAAATGGGGAGGTGATAACAAGTAGTGGTGATGTGAGAAGATGGAGTGAGTATTTTGAAGGTTTGTTGAATGTGTTTGATGATAGAGTGGCAGATATAGGGTGTTTTGGTCGAGGTGGTGTGCAAAGTGAGAGGGCTAGGGAAAATGATTTGGTAAACAGAGAAGAGGTAGTAAAAGCTTTGCGGAAGATGAAAGCCGGCAAGGCAGCAGGTTTGGATGGTATTGCAGTGGAATTTATTAAAAAAGGTGGTGACTGTATTGTTCACTGGTTGGTAAGGTTATTTAATGTATGTATGACTCATGGTGAGGTGCCTGAGGATTGGCGAAATGCGTGCATAGTGCCATTGTACAAAGGCAAAGGGGATAAGAGTGAGTGCTCAAATTACAGAGGTATAAGTTTGTTGAGTATTCCTGGTAAATTATATGGGAGGGTATTGATTGAGAGGGTGAAGGCATGTACAGAGCATCAGATTGGGGAAGAGCAGTGTGGTTTCAGAAGTGGTAGAGGATGTGTGGATCAGGTGTTTGCTTTGAAGAATGTATGTGAGAAATACTTAGAAAAGCAAATGGATTTGTATGTAGTATTCATGGATCTGGAGAAGGCATATGATAGAGTTGATAGAGATGCTCTGTGGAAGGTATTAAGAATATATGGTGTGGGAGGAAAGTTGTTAGAAGCAGTGAAAAGTTTTTATCGAGGATGTAAGGCATGTGTACGTGTAGGAAGAGAGGAAAGTGATTGGTTCTCAGTGAATGTAGGTTTGCGGCAGGGGTGTGTGATGTCTCCATGGTTGTTTAATATGTTTATGGATGGGGTTGTTAGGGAGGTGAATGCAAGAGTTTTGGAAAGAGGGGCAAGTATGAAGTCTGTTGTGGATGAGAGAGCTTGGGAAGTGAGTCAGTTGTTGTTCGCTGATGATACAGCGCTGGTGGCTGATTCATGTGAGAAACTGCAGAAGCTGGTGACTGAGTTTGGTAAAGTGTGTGAAAGAAGAAAGTTAAGAGTAAATGTGAATAAGAGCAAGGTTATTAGGTACAGTAGGGTTGAGGGTCAAGTCAATTGGGAGGTGAGTTTGAAGGGAGAAAAACTGGAGGAAGTAAAGTGTTTTAGATATCTGGGAGTGGATCTGGCAGCGGATAGAACCATGGAAGCGGAAGTGGATCATAGGGTGGGGGAGGGGGCGAAAATTCTGGGAGGCTTGAAGAATGTGTGGAAGTCGAGAACATTATCTCGGAAAGCAAAAATGGGTATGTTTGAAGGAATAGTGGTTCCAACAATGTTGTATGGTTGCGAGGCGTGGGCTATGGATAGAGTTGTGCGCAGGAGGATGGATGTGCTGGAAATGAGATGTTTGAGGACAATGTGTGGTGTGAGGTGGTTTGATCGAGTAAGTAACGTAAGGGTAAGAAACATGTGTGGAAATAAAAAGAGCGTGGTTGAGAGAGCAGAAGAGGGTATTTTGAAATGGTTTGGGCACTTGGAGAGAATGAGTGAGGAAAGATTGACCAAGAGGATATATGTGTCGGAGGTGGAGGGAACGAGGAGAAGAGGGAGACCAAATTGGAGGTGGAAAGATGGAGTGAAAAAGATTTTGTGTGATCGGGGCCTGAACATGCAGGAGGGTGAAAGGAGGGCAAGGAATAGAGTGAATTGGAGCGATGTGGTATACCGGGGTTGACGTGCTGTCAGTGGATTGAATCAAGGCATGTGAAGCGTCTGGGGTAAACCATGGAAAGCTGTGTAGGTATGTATACTTGCGTGTGTGGACGTATGTATATACATGTGTATGGGGGTGGGTTGGGCCATTTCTTTCGTCTGTTTCCTTGCGCTACCTCGCAAACGCGGGAGACAGCGACAAAGCACAAAAAAAAAATATATATATATATGTATATATATATATATATGTATGTATATATATATATATATATATATATATATATATATATATATATATATATATATATATATATATATATATATATATATATATATATATATATATATATATATATATATATATATATATATATATATATATATATATATATATATATGTATTTGAGTGATCCAGTCCTGAACATGCAGGAGGGTGAAATGCGTGCAAGGAATAGAGTGAATTGGAACGATGCGGTATACCGGGGCCGACGTGATGTCAATGGATTGAACCAGGGCATGGGAAGCGTCTAGGGTGAACCAAGGAAAGGTCTGTGGGGCCTGGATGTGAAAAAGGAGCTGTGGTTTCGGTGCATTATCACATGACAGCTAGAGACTGAGTGTGAACGAATGGGGCCTTTGTTGTCTTCCTAGCGCTACCTCGCGCACATGAGGGGGAAGGGAGTTGTTATTTCATGTGTGGCGGGGTGGCGACGAGAATGAATAAAAGACAGACAGTAGGAATTATGTACATGTGTATATATCTATATGTATATGTATATACATGTATATACATGTGTATTTGGGTGGGTTGGGCCATTCTTTCGTCTGTTTCCTTGCGCTACCTCGCTAACGCGGGAGACAGCGACAGACAAAAAAAAAAAAAAAATATATATATGTATATATATTTATATATATATATATATATATATATATATATATATATATATATATATATATATATATATATATATATATATATATATATATATATATATATATATATATATATATATATATATATATATATATATATGTTGGGGTGAAGAGGGTGGTGAGAGTAAGTGAGCTTGGGAAGGAGACTTGTGTGAGGAAGTACCAGGAGAGACTGAGTACAGAATGGAAAAAGGTGAGAACAATTGAAGTAAGAGGAGTGGGGGAGGAATGGGATGTATTTAGGGAATCAGTGATGGATTGCGCAAAAGATGCTTATGGCATGAGAAGAGTGGGAGATGGGTTGATTAGAATGGGTAGTGAGCGGTGGGATGAAGAAGTAAGATTATTAGTGAGAGGGAAGAGAGAGGCATTTGGACGATTTTTACAGGGAAAAAATGCAATTGAGTGGGAGATGTATAAAAGAAAGAGACAGGAGGTCAAGAGAAAGGTGCAAGAGGTGAAAAAAAGGGCAAATGAGAGTTGGGGTGAGAGAGTATCATTAAATTTTAGGGAGAATAAAAAAATGTTCTGGAAGGAGGTAAATAAAGTGCATAAGGCAAGGGAGCAAATGGGAACTTCAGTGAAGGGCGCAAATGGGGAGGTGATAACAAGTAGTGGTGATGTGAGAAGGAGATGGAGTGAGTATTTTGAAGGTTTGTTGAACGTGTTTGATGATAGAGTGGCAGATACAGGGTGTTTTGGTCGAGGTGGTGTGCAAAGTGTGAGGTTAGGGAAAATGATTTGGTAAACAGAGAAGAGGTAGTGAAAGCTTTGCGGAAGATGAAAGCCGGCAAGGCAGCAGGTTTGGATGGTATTGCAGTGGAATTTATTAAAAAAGGGGGTGACTGTATTATTGACTGGTTGTGTGTATGACTCATGGTGAGGTGCCTGAGGATTGGCGGAATGTGTGCATAGTGCCATTGTACAAAGGCAAAGGGGTTAAGAGTGAGTGCTCAAATTACAGAGGTATAAGTTTGTTGAGTATTCCTGGGAAATTATATGGGAGGGTATTGATTGAGAGGGTGAAGGCATGTACAGAGCATCAGATTGGGGAAGAGCAGTGTGGTTTCAGAAGTGGTAGAGGATGTGTGGATCAGGTGTTTGCTTTGAAGAATGTATGTGAGAAATACTTAGAAAAGCAATGGATTTGTATGTAGCATTTATGGATCTGGAGAAGGCATATGATAGAGTCGATAGAGATGCTCTGTGGAAGGTATTAAGAATATATGATGTGGTAGGCAAGTTGTTAGAAGCAGTGAAAAGTTTTCATCGAGGATGTAAGGCATGTGTACGTGTAGGAAGAGAGGACAGTGATTGTTTCTCAGTGAATGTAGGTTTGCGGCAGGGGTGTGTGATGTCTCCATGGTTGTTTAATTTGTTAATGGATGGGGTTGTTAGGGAGGTGAATGCAATAGTTTTGGAAAGAGGGGCAAGTATGAAGTCTGTTGTGGATGAGAGAGCTTGGGAAGTGAGTCAGTTGTTGTTCGCTGATGATACAGCGCTGGTGGCTAATTCATATGAAAAACTGCAGAAGCTGGTGACTGAGTTTGGTAAAGTGTGTGAAAGAAGAAAGTTAAGAGTAAATGTGAATAAGAGCAAGGTAATTAGGTACAGTAGGGTTGAGGATCAAGTCAATTGGGAGGTAAGTTTGAATGGAGAAAAACTGGAGGAAGTAAAGTGTTTTAGATATATGGGAGTTGATGTGGCAGCGGATGGAACCATGGAAGCGGAAGTGGATCATAGGGTGGGGGAGGGGGCGAAAAACCTGGGAGCCTTGAAGAATGTGTGGAAGTCGAGAACATTATCCCCGAAAGCAAAAATAGGTATGTTTGAAGGAATAGTGGCTCCAACAACGTTGTATGGTTACGAGGCGTGGGCTATGGATAGAGTTGTGCGCAGGAGGATGGATGTGCTGGAAATGAGATGTTTGAGGACAATGTGTGGTGTGAGGTGGTTTGATGGAGTAAGTAACGTAAGGGTAAGAGAGATGTGTGGAAATAAAAAGAGCGTGGTTGAGAGAGCAGAAGAGGGTGTTTTGAAATGGTTTGGACACATGGAGAGAATGAGTGCGGAAAGATTGACCAAGAGGATATATGTGTCGGAGGTGGAGGGAACGAGGAGAAGTGTGAGACCAAATTGGAGGTGGAAAGATGGAGTGAAAAAGATTTTGTGTGATCGGGGCCTGAACATGCAGGAGGGTGAACGGAGGGCAAGGAATAGAGTGAATTGGATCGATGAGGTATACCGGGGTTGACGTGCTGTCAGTGGATTGAATCAGGGCATGTGAAGCGTCTGGGGTAAACCATGGAAAGCTTTGTAGGTATATATATATATATATATATATATATATATATATATATATATATATATCCCCTATCCCTGGGGATAGGGGATTAAGAATACTTCCCACGTATTCCCTGCGTGTCGTAGAAGGCGACTAAAAGGGGAGGGAGCGGGGGGCTGGAAATCCTCCCCTCTCGTTTTTTTTTTTTTTTTTTTCCAAAAGAATTAACAGAAGGGGCCAGGTGAGGATATTCCAAAAAAGGCCCAGTCCTCTGTTCTTAACGCTACCTCGCTAACGCGGGAAATGGCGAATAGTTTGAAAAAAAAAAGAATATATATATATATATATATATATATATATATATATATTAATTTACATATATATATATATATATATATATATATATATATATATATATATATATATATATATATATATATATATATATATATATATATATATATATATATATATATATATATATATATATATATATATATATATATATACATATATATATATATATTTATATGTATATTTATACTGGAAAGGATCACAGTTTTGCGCATGATCAAGATATTCCTATAAGTCCACGGGGAAAATGAATCACGATAAGTTCCCAAGTGCACTTTCGTGTAATAATCATATCATCAGAGGAGACACAAGAGAGAAATATGATAGTCAGTTGATATATAACGAAGAGACGTAGCCAGGACGCCTTTTGGTAAACCTGCGATTGTCCATGACAGACAACAAGCGTATCATAAACTTATGTGGACAAGAAGTTGAATTGTTTATAAATTTATTCAACAATAAAGTTATACAATTTGTATAGACTATCACTAATATTAAGATCATAATTCTTTGTGTATGCAATTATAGAAGATTCAATGATACATCTCATGGTAATATAGTTAGAGTTAATAACTGAGGTGGCATTACTCCAGTGAATACAATGATCATATTTTTTCTCGTGATTAGACAAGGCATTTGATTCTTGTCCCGTTCTTATACTATATTTATGTTGCTTAAGTCTAACAGAAAGATCCTTACCAGTCTGCCCGACATAAAACTTATCTTAATTTCTACATGGCACTTTATAGATGCACCCAGGAGAATTTTCTGGTGAGTTCCTGATTAAGATATTTTTTGTAGTATTATTGCTGCTGAAGGGAAATGTTACCTTCATAAGACACGCAAATAGGATCAATCTTTAGGTTTTGATACTGTGAACCCAGTATATCATGTTGTCTACAGTGAGAATGTTAGTGAAATATTAACGAGGACGATGAAGTTGCTATTGGCAGCAACCAGGAGCAATGTCCAAAACAGTAAATATATGCTTCATGTAAAGCTAAACTGCTTTATCATCTGGTCTTCCTCCTATTCCATGAACTTAAAGATAAATTAGAGACATTTAAATGGGTAAAGAATGACTGTGTTTTCTGATGGAAACTTTACGTGAACTATAGTTTAACGCAGGATTCTGTCTCTGTACCTATTCTCGTTTTATGTTAATGACAATGAGTGTGTTGAAGGGTATCAGGTAATGAGGAGAGAACTGAACTGAAAAATATAGCTATCTACCGCAGCATATGAACTCCTACAGCTGGAAGCTGTCTTTGACGGTTGATAACTAGGACTACCTGAAAAGTGAACTTTAAAAATGTTGATAAGGGAATAGATTCATACATTAGCAAGAAAAGACTGAAGAACAAATCATAGTATGAACCATAGTATGAAATGAGCAACAGTATGAATTCTGTTCAAATACTGAATGTAAAGGAAGGAAAAGCCTTGCATGTAATAGATATCCTTCAATAGCTCATCTGGGGGTCTACCAGGACCACAAATGACTTTATATATTGTTCGTCTTTCTATCTAATCATTACAAACTTTGTATAGATTCCTGTACGTGTTGTATGAGAGCATGTTGAGGAGATATAGCCACAAGAGTGTATAAAGCCTTTACTGCCGGCCCGGACTCTGATCCTCCTCGCTTTCTGTGTAGATCCTAAGACTGAGAGATTATAAAACCTTCCACATGAGATGTTGTTGTGAGACTTCACCTCATCGACTCAGACCACATAGACCTCTATCTTTAGTGGCAATGCTCATATAAAGTTACTTTAAAAATCTGGCACAAATATAATGAAATTCTCCTGTATGGAGGTGCTAGACTTGCCCATTCAATGCTGGATGAAAACTTGAACTGCGTTGTCAGGGAAGATGTAAGGATTCCATTTCCTTTTTGAACTGACAACCTGGGACATTTGTCCTCATCATCGTGGAATCCAACACCAATAAACCCTCGTTCGTCCCTGACGTCTCTTGCCTATAGATTTCATGGGGGAGACAGTCTTACCTCCCGATGGCTGGAGATATTGATGAAAGTTGTGTTTATTTTACGTAAACTCTGGAACTGCTTTGTATGACTTTATTTGCTGAGATGAGTTATCAGAAGTTTGGTTTCCACTACTGTAGCGGAGAACTACAGTTACAAATGCTGTAGAAAACCTTTGACTATGTGCCTAGTGTATTGACAATATCGCTTATCTTTTTCATCAGCAACACATTATTATTTTCTCCCGTAAATGCAAGTTCTTTGATTTGATATCTAATGGCTGTCTCATACTTTAAGTATAAATGAAAAAAGCCCAGAAGAGATATGGTTGCAATTTCAATAAAGGGTCAGGCATTTGGTAACTTTGGAAGCAGGTCTAGCTAGGAGAGAAGCAATTCGCATATCAAAACCACAACATACGCCTCAAATAAACTAATTATCTAAAGACAGCTACATGACAAACCTCAATTTCGGTAATAGAATTATATACTGAATGTTCATATTGACCTGGTGTAGTCTAAGTCAACCCACCTCACTACCATGTCCAAATTTCTCGTAGTCGTCATGGACACACTTCGTCAGGTCTCCGATGATACTCCAGCCCACAACTCAGCCACTCAAGCCACTGAGGATTCCTTGGTCACTCACCGTAGTTCCTCCTTCACTGACTTGGTCCTCCACAGCTACCCAGGTCACCCACTTGATCATGGATCTACGAAATAGATTTATTCAGACGAACCACCATTTTTTTCATACATATTCGCCATTCTCCGCGTTAGCGAGACAGCGTTAAGTACAGAGGACTGAGCCTTTGAGGGAATATCCTCACTTGGCCCCTTTCTCTGTTCCTTCATTTTGAAAATAAAAAACGAGAGGGGAGGATTTCCAACCACCCCGCTCCCTCCCCTCTTAATTGCCTTCTACAACATGCAGGGAATACGTGGGAAGTGTTCTTTCTTCCCTATCTTCAGGGATGCTTCATTTCTCGTGGATTATTCATATGTCTTCCATTGGGTCTAATGGTTTTCAGTGCAGCTAATGATATACTATATGCAAAAAAAGCAATACTTTATCATTTGTGCTGTATACTTTCGTAAGTGTTATTGTTACATATATTTCTTGGATATATGGATCTATCATATTTTACCAGAATTGTAGTCTTCGTTATAAACTGACCTGTAAAGATCATATCACACAGCTTCTACCCACTCATAGAAGACATAGGTATATACCTGTGCTTTGATAAAAGCAATATAATTCACGATAAATTCTTCGTGTGATAATTTTTCTTTTCTTCCCTCTAATACGCCTGATCATTGTGAAAATATCTGTTACAATATGTGTATTGAAAACAGGAACCTCCTCAGCACTACATATAATATGAATTACAAATGCCAGAGTTTGCTGAATGTAGTTTATATTCCCATCAGACAACCGGATCATCACATACACATCTTCACTACACGCTCGTTAAACATAGAACTTATGTTCTGTCTTATCCTCTGGACGCTACTCAGTCTGATCACTTGAGCTCACTGTGGAAGTTCCTCTGGACTTAATGAAAATGTTTTTAATATATCTATGTAAGCCTGTACTGCCTTCATCTCTCAATGATGCTTTCATTATTCTTGTTTGTATCATAATCACCAGACACAAGTTCCTAGTTGTTACGAACAATCATCTCCAGACACACCCGAACCTTAATTTTTCCTTTGAAACTTCTCACTATACGTTCATTAACTCTGCCCACTTCCTCCCTCAATCTTATCTCCATCACTTCCATCTGGGTACATCCAGCCTTTATATCCACTTCGCCAAACGCCAACTTTGGCACTTTGGTAGGGCTGAGTTGGCCACTGTGACTATCCCATGGAGTCATTGCTACTATGGCTTGTCTGGTTACCTCCAGCTGTGCTGACCTTATATTGGAGGTTATCTTGGCTGGGATGGAGTCATATGTACCTTCTACTAAGTTTGTATTCTACAATACATGGTTTGAGATCTCCGACTCCTCACTATCTCTCTCTCAGGGGATGGAGAGTACTAGTCCAAAAAATGCTTCCACATTCTTTAAGTGACTGAGGCCTGATC
>NC_092295.1:12400984-12422277 GCF_036320965.1 Panulirus ornatus
CACAAGTGTAGTGATGGTGCCTCACAAGTGTAGTGATGGGGCCCCCACAAGTGTAGTGATGGGGCCCCACAAGTGTAGTGATGGAGCCCCCACAAGTGTAGTGATGGTGCCCCACAAGTGTAGTGATGGGGCCCCCACAAGTGTAGTGATGGGGGGCCCCCACAAGTGTAGAACTCCCTCCCTGTAGCACAGAATAATGTGAGGATGTCTGAGTTTGACGTCTCTTTCGTACCACATTACGACCTCATAAACTGTTGCCAGGGAATCTTCGCTAAGCCAACGAGCCAACCATCTTAACGGCGTAATTGGTCACGTTAACTACCCATGGAGTAACACAGTTACTAGCGGCCAATTTTCGTTTTCTTTTTCAAAATTTCAATCGTTCATTTCTTCCGAGTAAGTTATGATTAATAGTTTCTACTTCTAGTAACGCTGGATTATTTTCATGATCACATCGATGTTTCCCTGATATTGATCACCAGTTGATCACTTCCATGCCTCCCTGTCATAAAGATCACTTCGATCGTTCCGTGATATTAATCACCAGTGGATCATTTCGATCCTTGTTTGTTATTAATCACCAGTTGATCACCTCGATCATTCACTGTTATCAATCATAAATTGATCACTTCAGTCATTCCCTGTTCTTAATTATTAGACGATGTCTTCGATCCTTCTGTGTTATTAATCACCATTTGATCACTTCGGTCCTTCCGTGTTATAGATCTTCAGTTGAGCAATTCGATTCTTCCATGTTATTAATCGTCGGTTGATCTCTTCGATCTGATATTAATAATCAGTTGATCAATTCGTTCTTCCCGTGTTTTTAATCACCATTTGATCACTTCGGTCCTTTCGTGTTATTGATCATCGGTTGATCACTTCGATTTGTTATTAATCATCAGTTGAACAATTCGAGCCTTCCGTATTATCAATCATCAGTTGATCACTTCGATTCTTCCATGTTATAAATCATCAGTTCATCACGTCGATGTTATTAATCATCAGCTGAACAATTCCATCCTTCCGTGTTATTGATCATCAGTTGATCACTTCGATCCTTCCGTGTTATTGATCATCAGTTGATCACTTCGATCCTTCCGTGTTATTGATCATCAGTTGATCACTTCGATCCTTCGTGTTATTGATCATCAGTTGATCACTTCGATCCTTCCGTGTTATTGATCATCAGTTGATCACTTCATTCTTTCCGTTTATTTGTTCTTCATTGATTACTTCGATCCTTCCCGTGTTATTGATCATCAGTTGATCACTTCGACCTTCCGTGTTATTGATCATCATTGATCACTTCGATCCTTCCGTGTTATGATCATCAGTTGATCACTTCGATCCTTCCGTGTTATTGATCATCAGTTGATCACTTCGATCCTTCCGTGTTATTGATCATCAGTTGATCACTTCGATCCTTCCGTGTTATTGATCATCAGTTGATCACTTCGATCCTTCCGTGTTATTGATCATCATTGATCACTTCGATCCTTCCGTGTTATTGATCATCAGTTGATCACTTCGATCCTTCCGTTTATTGATCATCAGTTGATCACTTCGATCCTTCCGTGTTATTGATCATCAGTTTGATCACTTCGATCCTTCGTGTTATTGATCATCAGTTGATCACTTCGATCCTTCCGTGTTATTGATCATCAGTTGATCACTTCGATCCTTCCGTGTTATTGATCATCAGTTGATCACTTCGATCCTTCCGTGTTATTGATCATCAGTTGATCACTTCGATCCTTCCGTGTTATTGATCATCAGTTGATCACTTCGATCCTTCCGTGTTAATGATCATCAGTTGATCACTTCGATCCTTCCGTGTTATTGATCATCAGTTGATCACTTCGATCCTTCCGTGTTATTGATCATCAGTTGATCACTTCGATCCTTCCGTGTTACTGATCATCAGTTGATCACTTCGATCCTTCCGTGTTATTGATCATCAGTTGATCACTTCGATCCTTCCGTGTTATTGATCATCAGTTGATCACTTCGATCCTTCCGTGTTATTGATCATCAGTTGATCACTTCGATCCTTCGTGTTATTGATCATCAGTTGATCACTTCGATCTGTTATTGATAATCAGCTGAACAATTCGATCCTTCCGTGTTATTGATCATCATTTGATCACTTCGATCCTTCCGTGTTATTGATCATCAGTTGATCACTTCGATCCTTCCGTGTTACTGATCATCAGTTGATCACTTCGATCCTTCCGTTTTATTAATCATCAGTTAATCACTTCGATCCCTCCCTGTTCTCATATTCACCGTTCCTCACCTCTTGCTCAAATTGTATATGGTGTTTCTCCTGTACACTGGCCTTCCACTTACTGCTATAACGTTCACCTTTATTTTGTACACAACCTACACCATAAGATCATGCCCCTTACTCTCCTCTGGCCCTATCCCTTCATCCCTGAGAGACATTGCACCCACATCTGCCACAGTGAAAGCCATCTGTTCTCTCATCTTCCATCATGATGAACAGTTGGTTGAGATGTCTGTCATCAGACCTTCCTGTTCCTCATACACACTTCTGTTTGTGCCTTCAGTTTTGTTGTTTTGCCACGTCTTATCCTGTGTTTTCGAGTGTCAGACGTGGCACAATAACAGAACTGACGGACAATATGGGAGGAAGTTCTCCTATCTCAGCTTTGGGGAAACGAGGGGAGGAAGTTTTCTTATCTCAGCTAAGGGACACTAGGGGAGGAAGTTCTCCTACCTCAGCTGTAGTGACACAAGGGGAGAAAGTTCTCTTATCTCAGCTCTGGGGGACACGAGCGGAGGAAGTTCTATTGTTGTACCTGGTTTCGATGCAGTCACACCATACCTATGCAGCTTCAATGCTAGTAATAGCCTCCAGACCTACCTACCAGTACCAGATGGTGAGGATACATTGTCACCTAAAGGGAATATATGCGTCAATATTCCTAACTATAACTGAGTAATTACTCACCTATTCACCTAGCCTCCTGTAATCCAGAACCTACTTACCAGAATACCTGACTAATCATACGCGAACACCTATACACTCCAGGATAATATATACACTTAGGATGACTAGGTCGGGGACTTGGTTAGTGATGGACATGCACCTGTTCTTTGGGCTCCTTGACCACTACCGGCGAAGTACTTCGTCTCCACAAGGCCTGGCCAACTGGAGCCAATATTGACAACTTGGAATGAATCTATGATTGGAGCTGAATATCTAATAGGCCTTTGTTAAAAGAACTGATTTATGAATAATATCAATCCTGATTGAAGTTTTTGAGATAAGATACGGGCAACTGAATGCCCTAATTAACGTCACTTTATATATATATATATATATATATATATATATATATATATATATACATATAATTTTTTTTTTTTGCTTTGTCGCTGTCTCCCGCGTTTGCGAGGTAGCGCAAGGAAACAGACGAAAGAAATGGCCCAACCCACCCCCATACACATGTATATACATACACGTCCACACACGCAAATATACATACCTACACAGCTTTCCATGGTTTACCCCAGACGCTTCACATGCCTTGATTCAATCCACTGACAGCACGTCAACCCCGGTATACCACATCGCTCCAATTCACTCTATTCCTTGCCCTCCTTTCACACTCCTGCATGTTCAAGCCCCGATCACGCAAAATCTTTTTCACTTCATCTTTCCACCTCCAATTTGGTCTCCCTCTTCTCCTCGTTCCCTCCACCTCCGACACATATATCCTCTTGGTCAATCTTTCCTCACTCATTCTCTCCATGTGCCCAAACCATTTCAAAATACCCTCTTCTGCTTTCTCAACCACGCTCTTTTTATTTCCACACATCTCTCTTACCCTTACGTTACTTACTCGATCAAACCACCTCACACCACACATTGTCCTCAAACATCTCATTTCCAGCACATCCATCCTCCTGCACACAACTCTATCCATAGCCCACGACTCGCAACCATACAACATTGTTGGAACCACTATTCCTTCAAACATACCCATTTTTGCTTTCCGAGATAATGTTCTCGACTTCCACACATTCTTCAAGGCTCCCAGAATTTTCGCCCCCTCCCCCACCCTATGATCCACTTCCGCTTCCATGGTTCCATCCGCTGCCAGATCCACTCCCAGATATCTAAAACACTTCACTTCCTCCAGTTTTTCTCCATTCAAACTCACCTCCCAATCGACTTGACCCTCAACCCTACTATACCTAATAGCCTTGCTCTTATTCACATTTACTCTTAACTTTCTTCTTTCACACACTTTACCAAACTCAGTCACCAGCTTCTGCAGTTTCTTACATGAATCAGCCACTAGCGTTGTATCATCAGCGAACAACAACTGACTAATTTCCCAAGCTCTCTCATCCACAACAGACTTCATACTTGCCCCTCTTTCCAAAACTCTTGCATTCACCTCCCTAACAACCCCATCCATAAACAAATTAAACAACCATGGGGACATCACACACCCCTGCCGCAAACCTAAATTCACTGAGAACCAATCACTTTCCTCTCTTCCTACACGTACACATGCCTTACATCCTCCATAAAAACTTTTCACTGCTTCTAACAACTTGCCTCCCACACCATATATTCTTAATACCTTCCACAGAGCATCTCTATCAACTCTATCATATGCCTTCTCCAGATCCATAAATGCTACATACAAATCCATTTTCTTTTCTAAGTATTTCTCACATACATTCTTCAAAGCAAACACCTGATCCACACATCCTCTACCACTTCTGAAACCACACTGCTCTTCCCCAATCTGATGCTCTGTACATGCCTTCACCCTCTCAATCAATACCCTCCCATATAATTTACCAGGAATACTCAACAAACTTATACCTCTGTAATTTGAGCACTCACTCTTATCACCTTTGCCTTTGTACAATGGCACTATGCACGCATTTCGCCAATCCTCAGGCACCTCACCATGAGTCATACATACATTAAATAACCTTACCAACCAGTCAACAATACAGTCACCCCCTTTTTTAATAAATTCCACTGCAATACCATCCAAACCTGCTGCCTTGCCGGCTTTCATCTTCCGCAAAGCTTTTACTACCTCTTCTCTGTTTACCAAATAATTTTCCCTAACCTTCTCACTTTGCACACCACCTCGACCAAAACACCATATATCTGCCACTCTATCATCAAACACATTCAACAAACATTCAAAATACTCACTCATTCTCCTTCTGACATCACCACTACTTGTTATCACCTCCCCATTTGCGCCCTTCACTGAAGTTCCCATTTGCTCCCTTGTCTTACGCACTTTATTTACCTCCTTCCTGAACATCTTTTTATTCTCCCTAAAATTTAATGATACTCTCTCACCCCAACTCTCATTTGCCCTTTTTTTTCACCTCTTGCACCTTTCTCTTGACCTCCTGTCTCTTTCTTTTATACATCTCCCACTCAATTGCATTTTTTCCCTGCAAAAATCGTCCAAATGCCTCTCTCTTCTCTTTCACTAATACTCTTACTTCTTCATCCCACCACTCACTACCCTTTCTAATCAAACCATCTCCCACTCTTCTCATGCCACAAGCATCTTTTGAGCAATCCATCACCGATTCCCTAAATCATATATATATATATATATATATATATATATATATATATATATATATATATATATATATATATATATATATATATATATATATCTTTCTTTCAAACTGTTCGCCATTTCCCGCATTAGCGAGGTAGCGTTAAGAACAGAGGACTGGGCCTTGAGGGAATACCCTCACCTAGCTCAATTCTCTGTTCCCTCTTTTGGAAAATTAAAAAAAAAAAAAAAATATATATATATATATATATATATATATTTATATATATATATATTTTATATATATATATATATATATATATATATATATATATATATATATATATATATATATATATATATATATATATATATATATATATATATATATTTTTTTTTTTTTTTGTCGCTGTCTCCCGCGTTTGCGAGGTACCGCAAGGAAACAGGCGAAAGAAATGTCCCAACCCACCCCCATACACATTTATATACATACGTCCACACACGCAAATATACATACCTACACAGCTTTCCATGGTTTACCCCAGACGCTTCACATGCCCTGATTCAATCCACTGACAGCACGTCAACCCCGGTATACCACATCGATCCAATTCACTCTATTCCTTGTCCTCCTTTCACCCTCCTGCATGTTCAAGGCCCCGATCACACAAAATCTTTTTCACTCCATCTTTCTACCTCCAATTTGGTCTCCCACTTCTCCTCGTTCCCTCCACCTCCGACACATATATCCTCTTGGTCAATCTTTCCTCACTCATTCTCCCCATGTGCCCAAACCATTTCAAAACACCCTCTTCTGCTCTCTTAACCACGCTCTTTTTATTTCCACACATCTCTCTTACCCTTACGTTACTTACTCGATCAAACCACCTCACACCACACATTGTCCTCAAACATCTCATTTCCAGTACATCCACCCTCCTGCGCACAACTCTATCCATAGCCCACGCCTCGCAACCATACAGCATTGTTGGAACCACTATTCCTTCAAACATACCCATTTTTGCTTTCCGAGATAATGTTCTCGACTTCCACACATTCTTCAAGGCTCCCAGAATTTTCGCCCCCTCCCCCACCCTATGATCCACTTCCGCTTCCATGGTTCCATCCGCTGCCAGATCCACTCCCAGATATCTAAAACACTTTACTTCCTCCAGTTTTTCTCCATTCAAACTTACCTCCCAATTGACTTGACCCTCAACCCTACTGTACCTAATAACCTTACTCTTATTCACATTTACTCTTAACTTTCTTCTTTCACACACTTTACCAAACTCAGTCACCAGCTTCTGCAGTTTCTCACATGAATCAGCCACCAGCGCTGTATCATCAGCGAACAACAACTGACTCACTTCCCAAGCTCTCTCATCCCCAACAGACTTCGTACTCGCCCCTCTTTCCAAAACTCTTGCATTTACCTCCCTAACAACCCCATCCATAAACAAATTAAACAACCATGGAGACATCACACACCCCTGCCGCAAGCCTACATTCACTGAGAACCAATCACTTTCCTCTCTTCCTACACGTACACATGCCTTATAACCTCGATAAAAACTTTTCACTGCTTCTAACAACTTTCCTCCCACACCATACATTCTTAATACCTTCCACAGAGCATCTCTATCAACTCTATCATATGCCTTCTCCAGATCCATAAATGCTACATACAAATCCATTTGCTTTTCTAAGTATTTCTCACATACATTCTTCAAAGCAAACACCTGATCCACACATCCTCTACCACTTCTGAAACCACACGGCTCTTCCCCAATCTGATGCTCTGTACATGCCTTCACCCTCTCAATCAATACCCTCCCATATAGTTTACCAGGAATACTCAACAAACTTATACCTCTGTAATTTGAGCACTCACTCTTATCCCCTTTGCCTTTGTACAATGGCACTATGCACGCATTCCGCCAATCCTCAGGCACCTCACCATGAGTCATACATACATTAAATAACCTTACCAACCAGTCAACAATACAGTCACCCCCTTTTTTAATAAATTCCACTGCAATACCATCCAAACCTGCTGCCTTGCCGGCTTTCATCTTCCGCAAAGCTTTCACTACCTCTTCTCTGTTTACCAAATCATTTTCCCTAACCCTCTCACTTTGCACACCACCTCGACCAAAAGACCCTATATCTGCCACTCTATCATCAAACACATTCAACAAACCTTCAAAATACCCTTCAAAATACTCCTGAAACAAGAGTTGTGGGAGTATGTGATAGAATGTAAGAAAGTAAATTCTCGATTGATATGGGTAAAACTGAAAGTTGAATGAGAGGTGGGTGATTATTGGTGCATATGCTCCTGGGCATGAGAAGAAAGATCATGAGAGGCAAGTGTTTTGGGAGCAGCTGAATGTGTGTGTTAGTGGTTTTGATGCACGAGACCGGGTTATAGTGATGGGTGATTTGAATGCAAAGGTGAGTAATGTGGCAGTTGAGGGAGTAATTGGTATACAGGGGGTGTTCAGTGTTGTAAATGGAAATGGTGAAGAGCTTGTAGATTTATGTGCTGAAAAAGGACTGATATTTGGGAATACCTGGTTTAAAAAGCGAGATATACATAAGTATACTTATGTAAGTAGGAGAGATGGCCAGAGAGCGTTATTGGATTACGTGTTAATTGACAGGCGTGCGAAAGAGAGACTTTTGGATGTTAATGTGCTGAGAGGTGCAACTGGAGGGATGTCTGATCATTATCTTGTGGAGGCTAAGGTGAAGATTTGTATGGGTTTTCAGTAAAGAAGAGTGAATGTTGGGGTGAAGAGGGTGGTGAGAGTAAGTGAGCTTGGGAAGGAGACCTGTGTGAGGAAGTACCAGGAGAGACTGAGTACAGAATGGAAAAAGGTGAGAACAATGGAAGTAAGGGGAGTGGGGGAGGAATGGGATGTATTTAGGGAATCAGTGATGGATTGCGCAAAAGATGCTTGTGGCATGAGAAGAGTGGGAGGTGGGTTGATTAGAAAGGGTAGTGAGTGGTGGGATGAAGAAGTAAGAGTATTAGTGAAAGAGAAGAGAGAGGCATTTGGACGATTTTTGCAGGGAAAAAATGCAATTGAGTGGGAGATGTATAAAAGAGAGAGACAGAAGGTCAAGAGAAAGGTGCAAGAGGTGAAAAAAAGGGCAAATGAGAGTTGGGTTGAGAGAGTATCATTAAATTTTAGGGAGAATAAAAAGATGTTCTGGAAGGAGGTAAATAAAGTGCGTAAGACAAGGGAGCAAATGGGAACTTCAGTGAAGGGCGCAAATGGGGAGGTGATAACAAGTAGTGGTGATGTGAAAAGGAGATGGAGTGGGTATTTTGAAGGATATACATATTATAAATGTAAGAAATAATTTAGAAAACTGAAACTTCTAGCTTGAAATGAAATGAAAAAAAATGAATGTCACATAATGGTTCAACCTCTGGCTATGGAAAAGGGAAATGTATAATTTATGATGAGGGTGATGAGGGTGAGCAAGAGTGAATATGTACGTGTGTGTGTATATATATATATACATGTATATATGTTATATATATCCCTGGGGATAGGGGAGAAAGAATACTTCCCACGTATTCCCTGCGTGTCGTAGAAGGCGACTAAAAGGGGAGGGAGCGGGGGGCTGGAAATCCTCCCCTCTCAATTTTTTTTAATTTTCCAAAAGAAGGAACAGAGAAGGGGGCCAGGTGAGGATATTCCCTCAGTGGCCCAGTTCTCTGTTCTTAACGCTACCTCGCTAACGCGGGAAATGGCAAATAGTCTGAAAAAAAAAAAAAAAAAAAAAAAAAATATATATATATATATATATATATATATATATATATATATATATATATATATATATATATATATCCCTGGGGATAGGGGAGAAAGAATACTTCCCACGTATTCCCCGCGTGTCGTAGAAGGCGACTAAAAGGGGAGGGAGCGGGGGTCTGGAAATTCTCCCCTCTCGTTTTCTTTAATTTTCCAAAAGAAGGAACAGAGAATTGGGCCAGGTGAGGGTATTCCCTCTAAGGCCCAGTCCTCTGTTCTTAACGCTACCTCGCTAATGCGGGAAATGGCGAATAGTTTGAAAGAAAAAGAAAGATATATATATATATATATATATATATATATATATATATATATATATATATATATATATATATATATATATATATATATATATATATATCGACCAGCACCTGAGGGAGGATGAACAGCTAGGTAGACTGTGGACCGACTGCCGCGACCGTGATTCGAGTCACTGCAGTTTCGACCCCGGGCGTCACGATCTCCAGTGCTAACCCCTGTACCACAGAGGTCCATAAAGTCTAATAACTTATGCCTTCTGTATCCTCAGACAGGACTGTACCTACGTCCATATCATGTACAGTGGCCAGCAGACTCGGACCTTGCATGGCGCGGGGCATTACGTGCGCACGCTGGGCATTACGTCCCGCATGCGTTGCATTACGTGCCGCACCCGGGCATTACGTCCCGCACCTGGGCATTACGTGCCGCATGCGGGGCATTACGTGCCGCACGCGGGGCATTACGTGCCGCACCTGGGCATTACGTGCCGCATGCGGGGCATTACGTGCCGCATGATTAAATCCATCTCGGTTAAAAGGATGAGAAAATGGTAAGAGAGAAAGAATATATCTTCAAGTTTTACCTCCACAAATGTTTGTGGACCTGACTCCCAGGGAGATGGGTTGTTGGAGGGGGAAAAGACGGAAGGAGTATGAGAAACGCAGTCTTTTATACTCCCTCACATCCATCGCCACAGCACATTTACACACTCTCCTCAGCGTGTGGCACACTTGCATCAGAGACTCACACACGATCTTTCACTCCTCCTCCACCTACACTCATACTCTCCTCATCTGATTCTCCTATATCAACTGGCCATACATTCCCTCTTCTTATGAACAAATACTCTATAAACTTCTTGGCCAGGTCGACTCTCTCTTCCACACACACACACACACACACACACACACACACACACGACGTGAACCTCCATAAGAGACATCTGTGAACCCACAATTGCTTCCGTAATTTGTGTCGACGATTTAATTCCTAAGCTGTTGATCCAACTGTCCAGATGATGTAGTGGGCCACGCTCGCTGGTCAACATGTAATGCCAGTCCTAGAGTCCATAATTTCTCTCCCTTTATTATATTTTATATCCTCTTTCAGGCGTCATTTATTCTTCTGACAGTTCTTATGAGAAGCCATTACTAACCACGATAAGACACAAGACCATTCATTTCCTTCCCTCGTTGTGATCGCTCACTCACTTCTTGCCCAACTTGCTCATGTTTTTGTCACGTTGTTCTTTCTTTATCACCCTCACCTCACGTTAGGATCCAACACCCTCCTCCTCCCAGCTGTATATCCCTTGCGTCACGTACAATCCCCTGGGTTGAATCAGCATCACAGGAACCCTTCCGCTATCTCGTGAGCAGTTCTGAGTTTTACGCCCACCATCCAGGCCCGCCTCACCACTTTCCCTTTTGTAAGATTTTCCACCTCAGTCGTGGCAGTAATTCTTATCCTCTCTTTCCTTCTTTATGTCACAGGGGAAAAAAGACTTGGTGTAAAACTCTAGTTCAACTTTTCTGTGCTGGGGGACATGAAAAAGGGGAAGTTTTTTGTCTTTCGCTACACTGAGAGAGAAAGTTTGGAAGGTTAACTGTTTCCAAGTGCAATCACCTGCACACATGATCCTTCCCTTACCAAGGGACTGCGCCTCTTATGCTCGGGTCTACTGGCACGTGACAGACGGATGTTAAAATCCAGAACTCTCACTGATTTGACTGACTTCTCATTCAGCATACATTCACCATAGCTCAAGAGATGCAAGGGATCGCATGGATAGTGTGTGTGTGTGTGTGTGTGTGTGTGTGTGTGTGTATGTGTGTGTGTGTGTGTTTTCTTAGAATGATCCTTAACAGCACGCGAAGGTGTTAAAGATTTTTATGAAGACTTTTATGACGTTACCAGTTGGTATAACTGGAAACCAAACAACGAAGCATTTCTATAGATGCACTCTGTTACGAAAATACATACCAGCAATCTTTCCTCACTCATTCTCTACATATGTCCACACAATTTCAACACACCCTCTTCTGCTCTCTCTACCACACTCTTTTTATTACCACACATCTTTCTTACCCTTTCATTGCTTACTCGATCAAACTACCTCACACTACATATTGTCCTCAATCATCTCATTTCCAAAACATCTACCCTCCTCCGTACAACCCTATCTTACCCCATGACTCGCAACCATACATTATTGTTGAAACCACTTTTCCTTCAAAAATACCCATTTTTGCTCTCCGAGATAACGTTCTCTCCTTCCACACATTCTTCATCAATCCCAGAACCCTCGCCCCCTCCCTCACCCTGTGACTCACTTCAGCCTCCATAGTTCCCTCTGCAAAATCAACTCCCAGACATCTAAAGCACTTCATTTTCTCCATTTTTTCTCCATTTTCTCCAAACGTACATCCCAGTTAACATGTCTGTCAACCCTACTGAATCTAATATTTTTGCTGGTATTCACATTTACTCTAAACTTCCTCAAGCTCAGTCACCAACTTCTGCAATTTCTCAACCAAATCAGCCTCTAGAGTTTTATCATCGGCGAACAATAAATGACTCACTTCCCAAGCTCTCTCATCCTCAACAGACTGCATACTTGCCCCTCTCTCCAAAACTCTTGCATTTACCTCCCTAGTTACCTCACCCGTATATAAATCAAACAGCCATGGAAACATCACACACCCCTACCGCAAACCGAACTTGACTGGGAACCATTCACTCTCCTCTCTTCCTACTCGTACACATGCTTTACATCCTTGGTAAAACCTTTTCACTGCAGCTTACTTCCCACACCATATACTCTTAAGACCTTTCACAAAGCATCTCTATCAACCATATCACAGGCCTTCTCCAGATCCATAAACGCTACATATAAATCCATCTATTTTTCTAAGTACTTCTCATATACATTCTTCAAAGCAAACACCTGATCCACACATCCTCTACCACTTCTGAAACCGCACTGCTCTTCCCCAATCTGATGTTCTGTACATGGCTATACCCTCTCAGTCAATACCCTCCCATATGATTTCCCAGAAATTCTCAGCCAATTTATGCCTCTTTAGTTTGAACACTCACCTTTAACCCTTTTGCCTTTGTACAATGGCACTATGCATGCATTCCGCCAATTCTCAGGCACTTCACTATGATCCATATATACAGTGAATATCCTTATCGACCAATCGACAGCACAAGTCACCTCCTTTTTTACTAAATTCAATTGCAATATGTTACACTTATCTCCCCTATTTACCCAATTTCCCCTAAAGGGAAACGACTATTCGAATAATATGCACTCGAATACCCTTCGTCTCACGTTGGTGAGCAACGGGGTCTACACCGATTAT
Source organism: Panulirus ornatus (assembly GCF_036320965.1). Lineage (NCBI taxonomy): Eukaryota > Metazoa > Arthropoda > Malacostraca > Decapoda > Palinuridae > Panulirus > Panulirus ornatus. The sequence goes on from NC_092295.1 coordinate 12,414,029, forward strand.
AACATAGCAGTAGCGCTCCCGCCTGTTGCACAGGGGTCCTGGGTTCGATCCTGGCTGTTGGATGTTTGTATGTTATATGAAGGTGCGCGTTCATATGCACTTTCTTCGTATTCATATACCTCCGCGTTGTACAGTTAGGTTCGGTAAAATGCTATCAGCTGGCTGTGTGAGCCTGATGGGAAATGACCGGAGTAGACCTCTATGCTCACTAACGTGAGACGAAGGGTATTCGAGTACATAGTATTCAAATAGATATATATATATATATATATATATATATATATATATATATATATATATATATATATATATATATATATATATATATATATATATATATATATATATATTCCTATGAATCCGCGGGGAAAATGAAACACGATAAGTTCCCAAGTGCATTTCGTGTAATAATTACATCATCAGGGGAGACACGAGAGAAATATAAGTCAGTTGATATACATCGAAGACACGAAGCTAGGACGCCATTTGGTAAGCATGCGATTTTCCAAACGGCGTCCTAGCTTCGTCTCTTCGAAGTATATCAACTGACTGTTATATTTGTCTCTTGTGTCTCCCCTGATGATGTGATTATTATACGAAAATGCACTTGGGAACTTATCGTGTTTCATTTTCCCGGTGGACTCATAGGAATATATTGATCACGCGCAAAATTGTGATCCTTTCCAATATATATATATATATATATATATATATATATATATATATATATATATATATATATATATATATATATATATATATATATATATATATATATATATATATTATCCCTGGGGATAGGGGATTAAGAATACTTCCCACGTATTCCCTGCGTGTCGTAGAAGGCGACTAAAAGGGGAGGGAGCGGGGGGCTGGAAATCCTACCCTCTCTTTTTTTTTAAATTTTCCAAAAGAAGGAACAGAGGGGGCCAGGTGAGGATATTCCAAAAAAGGCCCAGTCCTCTGTTCCTAACGCTACCTCGCTAACGCGGGAAATGGCGAATAGTTTAAAAGAAAGAAAAATATATATATATATATATATATATATATATATATATATATATATATATATATATATATATATATATATATATATATATATATATATATATATATATATATATATATATATATATATATATATATATATATATATATATATATTTATATAAGCGTCTGGGGTAAACCAAGGAAAGCTGTGTAGGTATGTATATTTGCGTGTGTGGACGTATGTATATACATGTGTATGGGGTGGGTTGGGCCATTTCTTTCGTCTGTTTCCTTGCGCTACCTCGCAAACGCGGGAGACAGCGACAAAGCAAAAAAAAAAAGAAAAAAAAGAAATACATATAGGCATGTACAGAGCATCAGATGGGGAAGAGCAGTGCGGTTTCAGAAGTGGTAGAGGATGTGTGGATCAGGTGTTTGCTTTGAAGAATGTATGTGAGAAATACTTAGAAAAGCAAATGGATTTGTATGTAGCATTTATGGATCTGGAGAAGGCATATGATAGAGTTGATAGAGATGCTCTGTGGAAGGTATTAAGAATATATGGTGTGGGAGGCAAGTTGTTAGAAGCAGTGAAAAGTTTTTATCGAGGATGTAAGGCATGTGTACGTGTAGGAAGAGAGGAAAGTGATTGGTTCTCAGTGAATGTAGGTTTGCGGCAGGGGTGTGTGATGTCTCCATGGTTGTTTAATTTGTTTATGGATGGGTTGTTAGGGAGGTAAATGCAAGAGTCCTGGAAAGAGGGGCAAGTATGAAGTCTGTTGGGGATGAGAGAGCTTGGGAAGTGAGTCAGTTGTTGTTCGCTGATGATACAGCGCTGGTGGCTGATTCATGTGAGAAACTGCAGAAGCTGGTGACTGAGTTTGGAAAAGTGTGTGGAAGAAGAAAGTTAAGAGTAAATGTGAATAAGAGCAAGGTTATTAGGTACAGTAGGGGTGAGGGTCAAGTCAATTGGGAGGTGAGTTTGAATGGAGAAAAACTGGAGGAAGTGAAGTGTTTTAGATATCTGGGAGTGGATCTGTCAGCGGATGGAACCATGGAAGCGGAAGTGGATCATAGGGTGGGGGAGGGGGCGATAATTTTGGGAGCCTTGAAAAATGTGTGGAAGTCGAGAACATTATCTCGGAAAGCAAAAATGGGTATGTTTGAAGGAATAGTGGTTCCAACAATGTTGTATGGTTGCGAGGCGTGGGCTATGGATAGAGATGTGCGCAGGAGGATGGATGTGCTGGAAATGAGATGTTTGAGGAAAATGTGTGGTGTGAGGTGGTTTGATCGAGTAAGTAACGTAAGGGTAAGAGAGATGTGTGGAAATAAAAAGAGCGTGGTTGAGAGAGCAGAAGAGGGTGTTTTGAAATGGTTTGGGCACATGGAGAGAATGAGTAAGGAAAGATTGACCAAGAGGATATATGTGTCGGAGGTGGAGGGAACGAGGAGAAGAGGGAGACCAAATTGGAGGTGGAAAGATGGAGTGAAAAAGATTTTGTGTGATCGGGGCCTGAACATGCAGGAGGGTGAAAGGAGGGCAAGGAATAGAGTGAATTGGAGCGATGTGGTATACAGGGGTTGACGTGCTGTCAGTGGATTGAATCAAGGCATGTGAAGCGTCTGGGGTAAACCATGGAAAGCTGTGTAGGTATGTATATTTGCGTGTATGGACGTGTGTATGTACATGTGTATGGGGGGGGGGGTTGGGCCATTTCTTTCGTCTGTTTCCTTGCGCTACCTCGCAAACGCGGGAGACAGCGACAAAGTATAAAAAAAAAAAAAAAAATATATATATATATATATATATATATATATATATATATATATATATATATATATATATATATATATATATATATAGAGGGAATCAGTGATGGATTGCGCAAAAGATGCTTGTGGCATGAGAAGAGTGGGAGGTGGGTTGATTAGAAAGGGTAGTGAGTGGTGGGATGAAGAAGTAAGAGTATTAGTGAAAGAGAAGAGAGAGGCATTTGGACGATTTTTGCAGGGAAAAAATGCAATTGAGCGGGAGATGTATAAAAGAAAGAGACAGGAGGTCAAGAGAAAGGTGCAAGAGGTGAAAAAAAGGGCAAATGAGAGTTGGGGTGAGAGAGTATCATTAAATTTTAGGGAGAATAAAAAGATGTTCTGGAAGGAGGTAAATAAAGTGCGTAAGACAAGGGAGCAAATGGGAACTTCAGTGAAGGGCGCAAATGGGGAGGTGATAACAAGTAGTGGTGATGTGAGAAGGAGATGGAGTGAGTATTTCGAAGGTTTGTTGAATGTGTTTGATGATAGAGTGGCAGATATAGGGTGTTTTGGTCGAGGTGGTGTGCAAAGTGAAAGGGTTAGGGAAAATGATTTGGTAAACAGAGAAGAGGTAGTGAAAGCTTTGCGGAAGATGAAAGCCGGCAAGGCAGCAGGTTTGGATGGTATTGCAGTGGAATTTATTAAAAAAGGGGGTGACTGTATTGTTGAGTGGTTGGTAAGGTTATTTAATGTATGTATGACTCATGGTGAGGTGCCTGAGGATTGACGGAATGCGTGCATAGTGCCATTGTACAAAGGCAAAGGGGATAAGAGTGAGTGCTCAAATTACAGAGGTATAAGTTTGTTGAGTATTCCTGGTAAAGTATATGGGAGGGTATTGATTGAGAGGGTGAAGGCATGTACAGAGCATCAGATTGAGGAGGAGCAGTGTGGTTTCAGAAGTGGTAGAGGATGTGTGGATCAGGTGTTTGCTTTGAAGAATGTATGTGAGAAATACTTAGAAAAGCAAATGGATTTGTATGTAGCATTTATGGATCTGGAGAAGGCATATGATAGAGTTGATAGAGATGCTCTGTGGAAGGTATTAAGAATATATGGTGTGGGAGGAAAGTTGTTAGAAGCAGTGAAAAGTTTTTATCGAGGATGTAAGGCATGTGTACGTGTAGGAAGAGAGGAAAGTGATTGGTTCTCTGTGAATGTAAGTTTGCGGCAGGGGTGTGTGATGTCTCCATGGTTGTTTAATTTGTTTATGGATGGGATTGTTAGGGAGGTAAATGCAAGAGTTTTGGAAAGAGGGGCAAGTATGAAGTCTGTTGGGGATGAGAGAGCTTGGGAAGTGAGTCAGTTGTTGTTCGCTGATGATACAGCGCTGGTGGCTGATTCATGTGAGAAACTGCAGAAGCTGGTGACTGAGTTTGGTAAAGTGTGTGGAAGAAGAAAGTTAAGAGTAAATGTGAATAAGAGCAAGGATATTAGGTACAGTAGGGTTGAGGGTCAAGTCAATTGGGAGGTGAGTTTGAATGGAGAAAAACTGGAGGAAGTGAAGTGTTTTAGATATCTGGGAGTGGATCTGTCAGCGGATGGAACCATGGAAGCGGAAGTGGATCATAGGGTGGGGGAGGGGGCGAAAATTCTGGGGGCCTTGAAGAATGTGTGGAAGTCGAGAACATTATCTCGGAAAGCAAAAATGAGTATGTTTGAAGGAATAGTGGTTCCAACAATGTTGTATGGTTGCGAGGCGTGGGCTATGGATAGAGTTGTGCGCAGGAGGATGGATGTGCTGGAAATGAGATGTTTGAGGACAATGTGTGGTGTGATGTGGTTTGATCGAGTAAGTAACGTAAGGGTAAGAGAGATGTGTGGAAATAAAAAGAGCGTGGTTGAGAGAGCAGAAGAGGGTGTTTTGAAGTGGTTTGGGCACATGGAGAGAATGAGAAAGGAAAGATTGACCAAGAGGATATATGTGTCGGAGGCGGAGGGAACGAGGAGAAGAGGGAGACCAAATTGGAGGTGGAAAGATGGAGTGAAAAAGACTTTGTGTGATCGGGGCCTGAACATGCAGGAGGGTGAAAGGAGGGCAAGGAATAGAGTGAATTGGAGCGATGTGGTATACCGGGGTTGACGTGCTGTCAGTGGATTGAATCAAGGCATGTGAAGCGTCTGGGGTAAACCATGGAAAGCTGTGTAGGTATGTATATTTGCGTGTGTATATACATGTGTATGGGGGGGAGGTTGGGCCATTTCTTTCGTCTGTTTCCTTGCGCTACCTCGCAAACGCGGGAGACAGCGACAAAGTATAATAGAAAAAAAAAATATAATATATATATATATATATATATATATATATATATATATATATATATATATATATATATATATATATATATATATGTATATATATATATATATATATATATATATATATATATATATATATATATATATATATATATATATATATGTATATATATATATATATATATATATATATATATATATATATATATATATATATATATATATATATATATGTATATAATTCATACTTGATATCTTTATTCATTCCCGTCGCTACCCCGCCACACATGAAATGACCACCCCCTCCCCCCGCATGTGCACGAGGTAGCGCTAGGAAAAGACAACAAAGGCCACAGTCGTTCACACTCAGTCTCTACCTGTCATGTGTTATGCACCGAAACCACAGCTCCGCTTCCACATCCAGTCCTCACAAAACTTTCCATGGTTTACCCAAGACCCTTCACTTGGCCTGATTCAATCCAATCCACGTCGACCCCGGTATACCACATCGTTCCAATTCACTATATTTCTTGCACGCCTTAGATATAGATAGATAGATGATAGATAGATCGGTATATAGATAGACAGAGGGATAGAGAGATAGACACGAATGTGAAATACTGAAATATACATTCCACAGTGTGTCCCAGGGACGGGTTGTGGATGGACCAAGTGACTCTTCTTGTAAGTGACTCTCCACGACCATCTGAGAATGGAAGTAGATATTGACCTTGACAGATGAGTCTCTGCGGTTATCTGAGTATATACCGACAGCGACCATCCCAGCGGTCAGACTGGACAAGTGATTTCACCCTGACATGTACGTATCCGTGGGCGCTACCAATTAGTGCTGGAATCGAACGATTGATCTTCACGGTTACCTGCTCCTAGCGACCAGTTAAGAGTGACCAGAATGATTTCCCTCGCTAGAGGAATAATGAATTACACTGTTTAAATTCCATTTCCTCCTGGGATCATGGAAATCTGGTTACCTTTCAATATCAAAAGTCCATGTGAGAGTTTAATTAAATATCTCTCTATAAAGTGGGGTCAGATGTGGTACTGTGTTGGCCGAAATATATAAAGTTCGTTAACATGAGATCTGTTCGTTTACCAAGGGGTTGTGGAGCAACCTGTTGTTTTTGCTGCTGCTGCTATGTTAAGGGCCTGGCCTGTGCTGCTGCTGTGTTAAGGGCCTGGCCTGTGTTGCTGCTATGTTAAGGGCATGGCCTGTGCTGCTGCTATGTTAAGGGCCTGGCCTGTGTTGCTGCTATGTTAAGGGCCTGGCCTGTGTTGCTGCTATGTTAAGGACCTGGCCTGTGCTGCTGCTATGTTAAGGGCCTGGCCTGCGTTGCTGCTATGCTAAGGGCCTGGCCTGTGTTGCTGCTGTGTTAAAGACCTGGCCTGTGTTGCTGTTATGTTGAGGATCTGGCCTGTGCTGCTGCTATGTTAAGGAACTAGCCTGTGCCGCTGTTTTGTTAAGAGTCTGGCCTGTGTTGCTGCTATGTTGAGGATCTAGACTGTGTCGCTGCTATGTTAAGGGCCTGGCCTGTCTTGCTGCTCAGTTAAGGACCTAGCCTGTGTTGCTGCTATGTTTAGGGCCTAGCCTGTGTTGCTGCTATGTTAAGGGCCTGGCCTGTGTTGCTGCTATGTTAAGGGAGTGGCCTGTGCTGCTGCTATGTTAAGGACCTGTCCTGTGCTGCTGCTGCTATGTTTAGGACCATCCTGTGCTGCTGCTATGTTAAGGGCCTAGCCTGTGCCGCTGCTATGTTAAGGGCCTGGCCTATGTTACGGCTAAGTTGAGGACCTGGCGTGTGCTGCTGCTATGTTAAGGACCTAGCCTGTGCCGCTGCTATATTAAGGGCCTGGCCTGTGTTGCTGCTACGTTGAGGACCTAGCCTGTGCCGATGCTATGTTAAAGGCCTGGCCTATGTTGCTGCTAAGTTGAGGACCTGGCTTGTGCTGCTGCTATGTTAAGGGACTGGACTGTTTTGCTGCTATGTTAAGGACCTGGCCTGTGCTGCTGCTATGTTAAGGGCCTGGCCTGTGTTGCTGCTATGGTAAGGGCCAAGCCTGTGTTGCTGCTGTGTTAAGGGCCTGGACTGTGCTGCTGCTATGTTAAGAACCTGGTCTGTATTGCTGCTATGTTAAGGGCCTGGCCTGTGTTGCTACTATGTTAAGGGCCTAACCCTCTCACTTTGCACATCACCTCGACCAAAACACCCTATATCTGCTACTCTATCATCAAACACATTCAACAAACATTCAAAATACTCACTCCATCTCCTTCTCACATCGCTACTGCTTGTTATCATCTCCCCATTAGCCCCCTTCATTTATGTTTCCATTTGTTCCCTTGTCTTACGCACTTTGTTTACCTCCTTCCAAAGCATCTTTTTATCCTCCCTAAGATTTAATGATACTCTCTCACTCCAACTCTCATTTGCCCTCTTTTTCGCCTCTTGTACCTTTCTCTTGACCTCCTGCCTCTTTCTTTTATACATCTCCCAGTCACTTCATTATTTCCCTGCAAAAATCGTCCAAATGCCTCTCTCTTCTCTTTCACTAATAATCTTACTTCTTCATCCCACCACTCACTACCTTTTATAATCTGCCTACCTCCCACGCTTCTCATACCACAAGCATCTTTTGCACAAGCCATCACTGCTTATCTAAATACTTCTCATTCCTCCCACACTCCCCTTACGTCCTTTGTTCTCACCTTTTAACTTTCTGTACTCAGTCTCCCTTGGTACTATCCTCACACAAGTCTCCTTCCCAAAGCTCATTACTCTCACCACTCTCTTCACCCCAACATTCCCTTCATTCTTTTCTAGAAACTCTGCAAATCTTCAACCTTGTCGCGGGTCGCGGTCGCGCCTCAACAAGAGAATGTCAGACATCCCTCCAGTTTTACCTCTCAGCACATTAACATCCAAAAGTCTTTTCCGCGCGCCTATCAATTAAGACGTGATAACGCTCTCTGGCCATCTCTCCTACTTACATACGTATCCCATGTAATATCACTCCCTTAAACAGAGTGCCCAATCACTATCCTTTATCACGCATAAATGTACAAGCTCGTCATACATTTCCATTTACTACACTGAACACCAAATTTCATCGCATTATTCCCTCCCTCAAGCTGCCACATGTACTCCCCACTTTGCATTCAAATCAACCAA
>NC_092295.1:12422377-12424877 GCF_036320965.1 Panulirus ornatus
GCCTTGCCGGCTTTCATCTTCCGCAAAGCTTTCACTACCTCTTCTCTGCTTACCAAATCATTTTCCCTTTTTCTTTCAAACTATTCGCCATTTCCCGCATTAGCGAGGTAGCATTAAGAACAGAGGACTGGGCCTTTGAGGGAATACCCTCACCTGGCCCAATTCTCTGTTCCTTCTTTTGGAAAATTAAAAAAAACCGAGAGGGGAGGATTTCCAGCCCCCCGCTCCCTCCCCTTTTAGTCGCCTTCTACGACACGCAGGGAATACGTGGGAAGTATTCTTAATCCCCTATCCCTAGGGATATATATATATATATATATATATATATATATATATATATATATATATATATATATATATATATATATATATATATATGTATATATATATATATACATATATATATATATATATATATATATATATATATATATATATATATATATATATATATATATCATACAAACCTCCAACAGCCAGGATCGAACCCGGGACCCATGTGCCACAGGCGGGAATGCTATCGCTGTGCTATGGGCCTGGCTAATGGGAAATAGCTATTCGAATGCTATGTACTCGAATACCCTTCGTCTCACGTTGGTGAGCAACGGGTTCTACACCGGTTATTTCCCAAGAGGCGCACATAGAGAGCAGATAGCATTTTACCGAACCTAACTGTACAACGCGGAGGTATATGAATACGAATAAAGTGCATATGAACGTGCAACTTCATAGAACATACAAAACTCCAACAGCCACCATCGAACCCGAGACCCCTGTGCCACAGGCGGGAACGCTACCTCTAGGCTATTGGCCTGGGTAATAGGAAATAAATATTCGAGTATCATTCGAATAGAACTCGAGTGCCCACCAACGTGAGACGAAGGGTATTCTAGTGCATAATATTCGAATAGTTATTTCCTATTAGCCAGGCCTATAGCCTAGCGGTAGCATTCCCGCCTGTGGCACAGAGGTCCAGGGTTCGATCGTGGCTGTTGGAGGTTTGTATGTTCTATGAAGATGCGTGTTCATATGCACTTTATTCGTACATATATATATATATATATATATATATATATATATATATATATATATATATATATATATATATATATATATATATATATATATATATATATATATATATATATATATATATATATACATATATATATATATATATATATATATATATCCCAGTGCCGTTTCAGATGACACTGAAAAACATACGATGTTTGAGTGGCAATAATGTTCCATTATCTGGTACATGTACCTGGAAAGCTAGCAGACATCCGAGTGTATGTAACGATATGTTGTCTGTAGACATACACATGCAAGAAAGGCTTCGATCATCATCACAACCATAATAAGAACTTTTCCCTTCCTGCCCAGGAAGTCGCTATCACTGAAAGGAAACTTTACTCGAGTTTTATAGTGCCAAGTTTTACAATGCCATGTTTTACCGTGCCATGTTTTACCGTGCCAGGTTTTACAGTGCCATAAAACAGCCGGTGAGATAATATTCCGCTGGGAATCTTCGGGTCTTTCCAGGCCTAATGTCTGTTGCTCGTACAGGTTCCCGAGCCCCGGAGACAACACTGTATATACTCTGATACCACATGCATGAGACAACACATGCATGAGACAACACATGCATGAGACAACACATGCATGAGACAACACATGCATGAGACAACACATGCATGAGACACCACATGCATGAGACAACACATGCATGAGACAACACATGCAGCAGACAGCACATGCATGAGACAACACATGCATGAGACAACACATGCATGAGACAACACATGCATGAGACACCACATGCATGAGACAACACATGCATGAGACAACACATGCATGAGACAGCACATGCATGAGACAACACATGCATGAGACGGCACATGCATGAGACAACACATGCATGAGACAACACATGCATGAGACAACACATGCATGAGACAACACATGCATGAAACAGCACATGCATGAGACAACACATGCATGAGACAACACATGCATGAGACAACACATGCATGAGACAACACATGCATGAGACAACACATGCATGAGACAACACATGCATGAGACAACACATGCATGAGACAGTACATGCATGAGACAACACATGCATGAGACAACACATGCATGGGACAACACATGCACGAGACAACACATGCATGAGACAACACATGCATGAGACACCACATGCATGAGACAACACATGCATGAGACAACACATGCATGAGACAACACATGCATGAGACAACACCTGCAGCAGACAGCACATGCACGAGACAACACATGCATGAGACAACACATGCATGAGACACCACATGCATGAGACAACACATGCATGAGACAACACATGCATGAGACAACACATGCATGAGACAACACCTGCAGCAGACAACACATGCATGAGACAATACATGCATGAGACAACACATGCATGAAACAACACATGCATGAGACAACACATGCATGAGACAACACATGC
>NC_092295.1:12429877-12443266 GCF_036320965.1 Panulirus ornatus
CCGTCTCAGCGAGGTAGCGTTAAGAACAGAGGACTGGGCCTCTGAGGGAATATCCTCACCTGGCCCTCTTCTCTGTTCCTTCCTTTGGGAAAAGAAAAAAGGAACAGATAAGATTAGATACATTATGAGATGGAAAGAGAATAAATTCTCGAAGGCAACAATATAATCGTGATGCCAAGATAGCAAAGTCAGCTTATGATCAAAGGGTATAGTGGTTGTGGTTATGGTTGTATCATGGTGTGTTGTGTTGTAGTGTTTGGTTATGGTGCTCTAGTGTGGGACTCTGGTGTCATGAAGTGCAAAGAATATTTGAGTTGTGGGTAAGAGGGTAATGGTACTTTGGTGCAGTTGTTCTTGAGTATAGAAGTGGTGTGAGAAATGAAGTGGTATTCTAGTGAGTGAAGTGTTCGTGCTGTAGTGTAGTTGATACAGCGTTGGCGCTGTACTGAGGCGTGTTGTGATGACAATAGTAGCGGTGTTTTGGTTAGTATGTGGCGGTGTTGTGATGTACTGTGGTGGTGCTGTAATGTCTAGGGTACAGTGATGGCCTAAGACTTTGTAATTTCGATAGGTTACAAAGACACTTGAATGGTTCGCAAGTGAGTAGATGATACTACTGAAGTGTAGTGGCCTAGGAAAAGGCGAGGATGTCTTGTGGTGTGGTGGAATACTGGAGCGGTGGGTGAGGTGAGGGTGTAGTAATATAGTAGTGGTGGATATGACTGTGTAGCTGGTGTAATGGGAATATGTGGTGTGGTAAAGCTGTACTAAGGCAGGTATGTGTTAGGGGCGCAAGTGGAGTGACTGGTGTGTCAGCTAGTTTGGAGGTGTGAGCGTGAGCAGAGAGTGTAATAAATTTGTCTTGGTAAATATAGCGATAGTGGGAATTACTGCTGTGGTTGCTTCGTGTACTGATTAGAAAAGAGAAAAATTGGGTAATTTTATAGTGTGGTGGTGAGATGAGGTTAGTGATGTGTGATGGTGGTTTGAATATAAAGGTTTACTATATTACAATGTGAAGTAACGTAAGTTGCGTTACTGTAACCTATTTGCATTAGCCTGCTGACAGTGATTGTAGGAGAACAGTCGTGAGACTGGAAAGACTGGGTGGACTGTAATTTAATGTTGCCATAACTTACCCAGAAAGCTAGTCTACCGCAGTCAGCCCTGAGCGGCTGTAAAAGTAAACAAGAACTGTTGCAAAGGTTCATCAGGATGGTAAAGTAAACAGTGGAAAGTAAATATGCGTTAAGATGGTACAGGAGTTTGTAGAGATTCTTGGGCTGTGTCTATAAACGTAGTCCAGAGTTCTGTAGTTTGCTGAGGCTCAGAATAACGCACCAGTGTGGTGGGTTTACATGAGAGTTTACATGAGAAATACAGACAGCAGGAGGACTGATTGGCCCACGTCTGGGTCGTTAGGTAAAAATAGGATGCAAATTGGTATACAATGTACTTAGTCTGAAAAGGAGGAGAATGATTTGTGATATAACTGAATAAAAAAATGATTGAAAAGAAGGTATGAACATGACACATATCACTGGTTTACATAAGAACATGACACATATCACTGGTTTACATATGAACACGAGATATATCACTGGTTTACATATGAACTTGACACATATCATTGGTTTACATATGAACATGCGACAAATCATTGGTTTACATATGAACATGACACATATCATTGGTTCACATATGAACATGACACATATCATTGGTTCACATATGAACATGACACATATCATTGGTTTACAGATGACAAAATGTAAGTTACTCCCTCACCTTGTTTCTTGACGTCCAGCGTCCATCATTGTCGTATCTCTCTCTCTCTCTCTCTCTCTCTCTCTCTCTCTCTCTCTCTCTCTCTCTCTCTCTCTCTCTCTCTCTCTCTCTCTCTCTCTCTCTCTCTCTCTACCCATGTTATTCAATTGAAGGTCCCTCACTCGCCCTTTCCCAGATCTGCCGCGAGAAATACGAAACATAAGGGACCACGGTTTTAACGGTAATTGAATCCATTTTCACCTACATTAGCTAGTGTGTTCATCCAGTCTGCTCCATAAACAGCCACACGAATCTTGATTCCCCTGCAGAGCGGCAACATGAATCCACCCTCCCCCCCACCATTAACCTCTTGAGCACCATGTTATGGTTCTTGAGCACCATGTTATGGTTCTTGAGCACCTCGTTATGGTTCTTGAGCACCACGTTATGGTTCTTGAGCACCATGTTATGGTTCTTGAGCACCATGTTATGGTTCTTGAGCACCATGTTATGGTTCTTGAGCACCATGTTATGGTTCTTGAGCACCATGTTATGGCTCTTGAGCACCATGTTATGGTTCTTGAGCACCATGTTATGGTTCTTGAGCACCATGTTATGGTTCTTGAGCACCATGTTATGGTTCTTGAGCACCATGTTATGGTTCTTGAGCACCATGTTATGGTTCTTGAGCACCACGTTATGGCTCTTGAGCACCATGTTATGGTTCTTGAGCACCATGTTATGGCTCTTGAGCACCATGTTATGGTTCTTGAGCACCATGTTATGGTTCTTGAGCACCACGTTATGGTTCTTGAGCACCATGTTATGGTTCTTGAGCACCACGTTATGGTTCTTGAGCACCATGTTATGGTTCTTGAGCACCTCGTTATGGTTCTTGAGCACCATGTTATGGTTCTTGAGCACCTTGTTATTGCTCTTGAGCACCATGTTATGGTTCTTGAGCACCATGTTATGGTTCTTGAGCACCATGTTATGGTTCTTGAGCACCACGTTATGGCTCTTGAGCACCATGTTATGGTTCTTGAGCACCATGTTATGGCTCTTGAGCACCACGTTATGGCTCTTGAGCACCATGTTATGGTTCTTGAGCACCATGTTATGGCTCTTGAGCACCATGTTATGGTTCTTGAGCACCATGTTATGGTTCTTGAGCACCACGTTATGGTTCTTGAGCACCATGTTATGGTTCTTGAGCACCACGTTATGGTTCTTGAGCACCATGTTATGGTTCTTGAGCACCTCGTTATGGTTCTTGAGCACCATGTTATGGTTCTTGAGCACCTCGTTATTGCTCTTGAGCACCATGTTATGGCTCTTGAGCACCATGTTATGGCTCTTGAGCACCATGTTATGTTTCTTGAGCACCATGTTATGGCTCTTGAGCACCATGTTATGGCTCTTGAGCACCATGTTATGGCTCTTGAGCACCATGTTATTGCTCTTGACCACCATGTTATGGCTCTTGAGCACCATGTTATGGCTCTTGAGCACCATGTTATGGCTCTTGAGCACCATGTTATTGCTCTTGAGCACCATGTTATGGTTCTTGAGCACCATGTTATGGTTCTTGAGCACCATGTTATTGCTCTTGAGCACCATGTTATGGCTCTTGAGCACCATGTTATGGCTCTTGAGCACCATGTTATGGCTCTTGAGCACCATGTTATGGCTCTTGAGCACCACGTTATGGTTCTTGAGCACCATATTATGGCTCTTGAGCACCATGTTATGGTTCTTGAGCACCACGTTATGGTTCTTGAGCACCATGTTATGGTTCTTGAGCACCATATTATGGCTCTTGAGCACCATGTTATGGTTCTTGAGCACCACGTTATGGTTCTTGAGCACCACGTTATGGTTCTTGAGCACCATGTTATATCTCTTGAGCACCACGTTATGGTTCTTGAGCACCACGTTATGGTTCTTGAGCACCACGTTATGGTTCTTGAGCACCATGTTATATCTCTTGAGCACCACGTTATGGTTCTTGAGCACCACGTTATGGTTCTTGAGCACCACGTTATGGTTCTTGAGCACCATGTTATGGTTCTTGAGCACCATGTTATGGCTCTTGAGCACCATGTTATGGCTCTTGAGCACCACGTTATGGTTCTTGAGCACCATGTTATGGCTCTTGAGCACCACGGTATGGTTCTTGAGCACCATGTTATGGTTCTTGAGCACCACGTTATGGTTCTTGAGCACCATGTTATGGTTCTTGAGCACCACGTTATGGTTCTTGAGCACCATGTTATGGCTCTTGAGCACCATGTTATGGCTCTTGAGCACCTCGTTATGGCTCTTGAGCACCACGTTGTGGCTCTTGAGCACCATGTTATGGCTCTTGAGCACCATGTTATGGCTCTTGAGCACCACGTTGTGGCTCTTGAGCACCACGTTACTTCTTCTGAGCACTTTGTTACGGTTCCTGAGTACCGCGTTACGCGTTTAAGTAACATGTTACATGTCTTGAGCACTAGGTTTCGTCACTTGAGCACTAAGTTTCGTCACTTGAGCAGCAGTTTTCATCTCTTGAACACCACGGTAGGGCTCATGAGGTCGAAGGTACGATCCTTGAGCACAGCGTTATAGCCCTTCAGTACAGTGGTAGAGCCCTTGAACGCAAGCTTAAGGGTTCTTGAGTACAACGGCATGACCTTTGAACGCGACGGAGTGACACTTGAGCACGATGGAAGATCCCTTCTGCAGGAGGCCTCAGGGTCGTGCCGTAGCGCTAATGGGTCATAACGTTGTCAAGGAAGGTCTAATTTTGTCTCATGTTTACCATGAGGCTGCGTATAGTCAGGTGGCAGGCGCTGATCTGGTTCTTTTCTCTTGTGTAGCGGAGATGACACATTGAATTGTTCTTCAAGCCATGAAGAAATTCATTTTCTATCGTATATGTAATTTGACAATAAAGACATCTTATCTTATCTTATCTTATCTTATCAGAACTATATACCCTGATCAAGGCCACCTCATTAACTCTCTCTCTGAATATATATATATATATATATATATATATATATATATATATATATATATATATATATATATATATATATATATATATATATATATATATATATATATATATATATATATATATATATATATATATATATTATCTATACTTTATTTATTATATTTTATTATACTTTGTTGCTGTCTCCCGCGTTTGCGAGGTAGCGCAAGGAAACAGACGAAAGAAATGGCCCAACCCACCCCCATACACATGTATATACATACGTCCACACACGCAAATATACATACCTACACAGCTTTCCATGGTTTACCCCAGACGCTTCACATGCCTTGATTCAATCCACTGACAGCACGTCAACCCCGGTATACTACATCGCTCCAATTCACTCTATTCCTTGCCCGCCTTTCACCCTCCTGCATGTTCAGGCCAAGATCACACAAAATCTTTTTCACTCCATCTTTCCACATCCAATTTGGTCTCCCTCTTCTCCTCGTTCCCTCCACCTCCGACACATATATCCTCTTGGTCAATCTTTCCTCACTCATTCTCTCCATGTGCCCAAACCACTTCAAAACACCCTCTTCTGCTCTCTCAACCACGCTCTTTTTATTTCCACACATCTCTCTTACCCTTACGTTACTCACTCGATCAAACCACCTCACACCACACATTGTCCTCAAACATCTCATTTCCAGCACATCCATCCTCCTGCGCACAACTCTATCCATAGCCCACGCCTCGCAACCATACAACATTGTTGGAACCACTATTCCTTCAAACATACCCATTTTTGCTTTCCGAGATAATGTTCTCGACTTCCACACATTCTTCAAGGCCCCCAGAATTTTCGCCCCCTCCCCCACCCTATGATCCACTTCCGCTTCCATGTTTCCATCCACTGCTAGATCCACTCCCAGATATCTAAAACACTTCACTTCCTCCAGTTTTTCTCCATTCAAACTCACCTCCCAATTGACTTGACCCTCAACCCTACTGTACCTAATAACCTTGCTCTTATTCACATTTACTCTTAACTTTCTTCTTCCACACACTTTACCAAACTCAGTCACCAGCTTCTGCAGTTTCTCACATGAATCAGCCACCAGCGCTGTATCATCAGCGAACAACAACTGACTCACTTCCCAAGCTCTCTCATCCACAACAGACTTCATACTTGCCCTTCTTTCCAAAACTCTTGCATTTACCTCTCTAACAACCCCATCCATAAACAAATTAAACAACCATGGAGACATCACACACCCCTGCCGCAAACCTACATTCACTGAGACCCAATCACTTTCCTCTCTTCCTACACGTACACATGCCTTACATCCTCGATAAAAACTTTTCACTGCTTCTAACAACTTTCCTCCTACACCATATATTCTTAATACCTTCCACAGAGCATCTCTATCAACTCTATCATATGCCTTCTCCAGATCCATAAATGCTACATACAAATCCATTTGCTTTTCTAAGTATTTCTCATATACATTCTTCAAAGCAAACACCTGATCCACACATCCTCTACCACTTCTGAAACCACACTGCTCTTCCCCAATCTGATGCTCTGTACATGCCTTCACCCTCTCAATCAATACCCTCCCATATAATTTACCAGGAATACTCAACAAACTTATACCTCTGTAATTTGAGCACTCACTCTTATCCCCTTTGCCTTTGTACAATGGCACTATGCACGCATTCCGCCAGTCCTCAGGCACCTCACCATGAGTCATACATACATTAAATAACCTTACCAACCAGTCAACAATACAGTCACCCCCTTTTTTAATAAATTCCACTGCAATACCATCCAAACCTGCTGCCTTGCCGGATTTCATCTTCCGCAAAGCTTTCACTACCTCTTCTCTGTTTAACAAATCATTTTCCCTAACCCTCTCACTTTGCACACCACTTCGACCAAAACACCCTATATCTGCCACTCTATCATCAAACACATTCAACAAACCTTCAAAATACTCACTCCATCTCCTCACTTCACCACTACTTGTTATCACCTCCCCATTTGCGCCCTTCACTGAAGTTCCCATTTGCTCCCTTGTCTTACGCACTTTATTTACCTCCTTCCAGAACATCTTTTTATTCTCCCTAAAATTTAATGATACTCTCTCACCCCAACTCTCATTTGCCCTTTTTTTCATCTCTTGCACCTTTCTCTTGACCTCCTGTCTCTTTCTTTTATACATCTCCCACTCAATTGCATTTTTTCCCTGCAAAAATCGTCCAAATGCCTCTCTCTTCTCTTTCACTAATACTCTTACTTCTTCATCCCACCACTCACTACCCTTTCTAATCAACCCACCTCCCACTCTTCTCATGCCACAAGCATCTTTTGCGCAATCCATCACTGATTCCCTAAATACATTCCATTCCTCCCCCACTCCCCTTACTTCCATTGCTCTCACCTTTTTCCATTCTGTACTCAGTCTCTCCTGGTACTTCCTCACACAGGTCTCCTTCCCAAGCTCACTTACTCTCACCAACCTCTTCACCCCAACATTCACTCTTCTTTCCCGAAAACCCATACAAATCTTCACCTTAGCCTCCACAAGATAATGATCAGACATCCCTCCAGTTGCACCTCTCAGCACATTAACATCCAAAAGTCTCTCTTTCGCACGCCTGTCAATTAACACGTAATCCAATAATGCTCTCTGGCCATCTCTCCTACTTACATAAGTATACTTATGTATATCTCGCTTTTTAAACCAGGTATTCCCAATCATCAGTCCTTTTTCAGCACATAAATCTACAAGCTCTTCACCATTTCCATTTACAACACTGAACACCCCATGTATACCAATTATTCCCTCAACTGCCACATTACTCACCTTTGCATTCAAATCACCCATCACTATAATCCGGTCTCGTGCATCAAAACCACTAACACACTCATTCAGCTGCACCCAAAACACTTGCCTCTCATGATCTTTCTTCTCATGCCCGGGTGCATATGCACCAATAATCACCCATCTCTCTCCATCAACTTTCAGTTTTACCCATATCAATCGAGAATTTACTTTCTTACATTCTATCACATACTCCCACAACTCCTGTTTCAGGAGTATTGCTACTCCTTCCCTTGCTCTTGTCCTCTCACTAACCCCTGACTTTACTCCCCAGACATTCCCAAACCACTCTTCCCCTTTACCCTTGAGCTTCGTTTCACTCAGAGCCAAAACATCCAGGTTCCTTTCCTCAAACATACTACCTATCTCTCCTTTTTTCACATCTTGGTTACATCCACACACATTTAGACACCCCACTCTGAGCCTTCGAGGAGGATATATTTTTTTTTTTTGCTTTGTCGCTGTCTCCCGCGTTTGCGAGGTAGCGCAAGGAAACAGACGAAAGAAATGGCCCAACCCACCCCCATACACATGTATATACATAAGTCCACCCACGCAAATATACATACCTACACACCTTTCCATGGTTTACCCCAGACGCTTGACATGCCTTGATTCAATCCACTGACAGCACGTCAACCCCGGTATACCACATCGCTCCAATTCACTCTATTCCTTGCCCTCCTTTCACCCTCCTGCATGTTCAGGCCCCGATCACTCAAAATCTTCTTCACTCCATCTTTCCACCTCCAATTTGGTCTCCCTCTTCTCCTTGTTCCCTCCACCTCCGACACATATATCCTCTTGGTCAATCTTTCCTCACTCATTCTCTCCATGTGCCCAAACCATTTCAAAACACCCTCTTCTGCTCTCTCAACCAAGCTCTTTTTATTTCCACACATCTCTCTTACCCTTACGTTACTTACTCGATCAAACCACCTCACACCACACATTGTCCTCAAACATCTCATTTCCAGCACATCCATCCTCCTGCGCACAACTCTATCCATAGCCCACGCCTCTCAACCATACAACATTGTTGGAACCACTACTCCTTCAAACATACCCATTTTTGCTTTCCGAGATAATGTTCTCGACTTCCACACATTCTTCAAGGCTCCCAGAATTTTCGCCCCCTCCCCCACCCTATGATCCACTTCCGCTTCCATGTTTCCATCCGCTGCCAGATCCACTCCCAGCTATCTAAAACACTTCACTTCCTCCAGTTTTTCTCCATTCAAACTCACCTCCCAATTGACTTGACCCTCAACCCTACTGTACCTAATAACCTTGCTCTTATTCACATTTACTCTTAACTTTCTTCTTTCACACACTTTACCAAACTCAGTCACCAGCTTCTGCAGTTTCTCACATGAATCAGCCACCAGCGCTGTATCATCAGCGAACAACAACTGACTCACTTCCCAAGCTCTCTCATCCCCAACAGACTTCATACTTGCCCCTCTTTCCAAAACTTGCATTCACCTCCCTAACAACCCCATCCATAAACAAATTAAACAACCATGGAGACATCACACACCCCTGCCGCAAACCTATATTCACTGAGAACCAATCACTTTCCTCTCTTCCTACACGTACACATGCCTTACATCCTCGATAAAAACTTTTCACTGCTTCTAGCAACTTGCCTCCCACACCATATATTCTTAATACCTTCCACAGAGCATCTCTATCAACTCTATCATATGTCTTCTCCAGATCCATAAATGCTACATACAAATCCATATATATATATATATATATATATATATATATATATATATATATATATATATATATATATATATATATATATATATATATATATATATCATTAAATTTTAGGGAGAATAAAAAGATGATTTGGAAGGAGGTAAATGAAGTGCGTAAGACAAGGGAACAAATGGGAACTTCATCGAAGGGGGCTAATGGGGAGGTGATAACAAGTAATGGTGATGTGAGGAGATGGAGTGAGTATTTTGAAGGTTTCTTGGATGTGTTTGACGATAGAGTGGTAGATATAGAGTGTTTTGGTCGAGGTGGTGTGCAAAGTGAGAGGGTTAGGGAGAATGATTTAGTAAACAGAGAAGAGGTAGTAAAAGCTTTGAGGAAGATGAAAGCCGGAAAAGCAGCGGGTTTAGATGGTATTGCAGTGGAATTTATCAAAACAGGGTGTGACTATATTTTTGACTGTTTGGTAAGGTTATCTAACGTATATATGACTCGTGGTGAGGTGCCTGAGGACTGGCGGAATGCTTGCACAGTGCCATTGTACAAAGGGAAAGGGGATAAGAGTGAGTGCTCAAATTACAGAGGCAAAAGTTTGTTGAGTATTGCTGGTAAATTATATGGGAGGGTATTGATTGAGAGGGTGAAGGCATGTACAGAGCATCAGATTGGGGAAGAGCAGTGTGGTTTCAGAAGTGGTGGAGGAAGTGTGGATCAGGTGTTTTCCTTGAAAAATGAATGTGAGAAATACTTAGAAATGCAAATGGATTTGTATGTAGCATTTATGGATCTGGAGAAGGCATATGATAGAGTTGATATAGATGCTATGTGGAAGGTATCAAGAATATATGGTGTGGGAGGTAAGTTGTTAGAAGCAGTGAAAAGTTTTTATCACGGATGTAAGGCATGTGTACGTATAGGAAAAGAGGAAAGTGACTGGTTCTCAGTGAATGTTGGTATGCGGCAGGGGTGCGTGATGTCTCCATGGTTGTTTAATTTGTTTATGGATGGGGTTGTTAAGGAGGTGAATGCAAGAGTTTTGGAAAGAGGGGCAAGTATGCAGTCTGTTGTGGATGAGAGAGCTTGGGAAGTGGGTCAATTGTTTTTCGCTGATGATACATCGCTGGTAGCTGATTCGGGTGAGAAACTGCAGAAGCTGGTGACTGAGTTTGGTAAAGTGTGTGGAAGAAGAAAGCTGAGAGTAAATGTGAATAAGAGCAAGGTTATTAGGTGCAGCAGGGTTGAGGGACAGGTCAACTGGGAGGTAAGTTTGAATGAAGAAAAACTGGAGGAAGTGAAGCGTTTTAGATATCTGGGAGTGGATTTGGCAGCGGATGGAATCATGGAAGCGGAAGTGAATCACAGGGTGGGGGAGGGGGCGAAAGTTCTGCGAGCGTTGCAAAATGTGTGGAAGTCGAGAGCGTTATCTTGGAAAGCAAAAATGGGTATATTTGAAGGAATAGTGGTTCCAACAATGATGTATGGTTGCGAGGCGTGGGCTATAGAGAGAGTTGTGCGGAGGAAGGTGGATGTGCTGGAAATGAGATGTTTGAAGACAATATGTGGTGTGAGGTGGTTTGATTGAGTAAGTAATAAAAGGGTAAGAGAGATGTGTGGTAATAAAAGAGTGTGGTTGAGAGAGCAGAAGAGAGTGTTTTGAAATGGTTTGGTCACATGGAGAGAAGAGTGAGGAAAGATTGACAAAGAGGATATATGTGTCAGAGGTGGAGGGAACAAGAAGTGGGAGACCAAATTGGAGGTGGAAAGATGGAGTGAAAAAGATTATGAGTGATCGGGGCCTGAAGATGCAGGAGGGTGAAAGTCGTGCAAGGAATAGAGTGAATTGGAACGATGTGGTATAGTGGGGTCGACGTGCTGTCAATGGATTAAACCAGGGCATGTGAAGCGTCTTGGGTAAACCATGGAAAGTTTTGTGGGGCCTGGATGCGGAAAGGGAGCTTTGGTTGCGGTGCATTATACATGACAGCTAGAGAGTGAGTATGAACGAATGTGGCCATTGCTGTCTTTTCCTAGCGCTACCTCGCACACATGCGGGGGATGGGGGTTTTCATTTCATGTGTGGCGGGTTGGCGACGGGAATGAATAAGGGCAGACAGTATGTATTATGTACATATGTATATATGCATAGGCCTGTGTGTGTATGAATATGTATACGTTGAGATGTATAGGTATGTATATGTGCGTGTGTGGACGTGTATGTATATACATGTGTTTGTGAGTGGGTTGGGCCATTTTTTCGTCTGTTTCCTTACGCTACCTCGCGAACGCGGATATATATATATATATATATATATATATATATATATATATATATATATATATATATATATATATATATATATACACACCAATTTACCCAATATATCGATCAACCTCTACGGGAAGATATGCAGCAGGGCTGTCTTTGAACCGAATGCTGTAACCAAGACTCGAACCAATGCACTCTACTCCGCGTGGCCCGTCAGTGCATCACTTTTGTCGAATACAACCGCTACACCACAGAGATCCAGTATTATCAACTGGCGGAAAGACGCCACTTTTGAGGACAGTATTGCCACCTCCGTGTATGGACGCGGTACCATCACCAAACACACACGTACCTACCTTCTTGTATGGTATTACTCTCTCCTTTTTTGACAATTGCCTAAGATTACCATATTTTTACCCCTAAAACACACACACAGATATACTAACCCCGTGGATGAAAGTTACCACAAACGTACGTGAAATTACTAATAATTTGCTCTTTTATAATTATCCTCCCAGTGACAAAGTTGTTTGTTTACTCGGTAATACCTCCCTCATGTCCTTGTACCTAGTATCATCTACTCCATGAACACCTGTAGTATATCTTGACCTTGACCTTAATGTAGATTTACCTGCGTCGTCTTATATCACCAAGTTTGGGTTAACTATCATCTTGTTTAGACCCAACATTGTTGAACTGATGTCTGATGACTCACATTCATGCTCGAAATCAGAATGCTTCAATTCACAACCAGTAGCTAGAACATTTTCTCTTGGACGTTTTGACTTTGCAAGTTCCAGTGACCTCCACTTTAAGGACTGGAATAGGATGGTTTTGGCTGGAAGGGTTTGTTCCAGTGTGGACCTCTGTTGGTGTTTGAGGTACGCATCGTGTGTGTGTGTGTGTCATTGTTTCCTTGTATTTACCCATTGATACATGTGGGGAGGAAACATACTTCATAGTTTTATTACACGAACTTTCAATGAATTCACTTCGTCATTTCACAGCAGCCTGTTCGACTTGTCCTCCAGTGAGTTGGTCAAGATTATCCTTTTGTGGTCGTCCTGACGTTACGTTGCCAAGCCTTCTGCTAAAGTCTGCTGGTCTGGAGTCCCATTCTGGTTCCAAAAATTGATTTACGTCAAAATCCTGCCACTCCCCTGAGACTCCATGTCTTGTCACTGTCTCCCCTCATCCTCATTCACCAGATAAAGGGCTTCCCCCTCCCTTCATGATTCTGTTCCCTCAGTAATAGCACCATCGTTGTAGTATTGACCTCGAACAACTAGGTCAATTAATCTTCGGACACATACATTACCCTAATTGGAATATTAACTGAAGAGATTTTCTTAAACACTTCTTTGTCCATAATCATGAATGTTGCGTTAACAAAAAGCAAAATGTGAAACAGTTTACGATTTTCGGCATATGATTTTCTGGTGATAAGTTGGGAAATTATTCAACAGCCGAGTGATATCGCTCAAAGCTTGGTTCTTATGGTATCTTTTTTTTCTCAGTGTGGAAGTTGCAGTCTTCGACCGTTTATAAAAACATTAAGATTTCTTTATGACATCGTGGGGAATAGAGTTCAGTAGCTAGGAACCATGGGTTTATAGTAAGAGGTTCTATATAATTTACATTGGAGGAATAAAGACATGAGTACCTCAGGCGTTAAACACAGAGAGAACGGTAAGAAAGAGAAAAGATTGGTTTGAAAAAAGTGATCTCAAGATGCAGAGGAGCTT